>NW_006264258.1:53718-62866 GCF_000469605.1 Apis dorsata | reverse complement strand
AGGAAGGGAGGAAGGGAGAGATAGACAGAAAAAGGTAAGAGAGAAATATACGGAAGGGGGGAGACAAGGTGAGGGAGAGAAAGCAACAAGTGTCCCCCGTCGCGAGGCGCAAAAGCATTCCTAATTACGCCCCTGCCCTTGGAGCGAAACGAGACAAAAACCGCGTTGATTACATTTTCGTATAATTTCATCGGTCGGCGCCCGCCATTAAGAGCCACCACCGCGCGCAAATTAGATCGATTCCTTAATGCCCCGGCCCGCGTAATTGGTTCTCATTCTCGGAAGCTGACGGTGAAATCGGATATCTGTCGTGTAGTACCACGTTGAACCGCGCCGCTGCCAGCGTTGCTGTTGCTGATGGTGATAGTGGTGGTGGCGGTGGTGGTGGTTAGTGGTAGTCGGTGGTGGAGGACCGGTCAACGGTAATTGCTTCTCCGACTGTTTTGCGGTTCCGCACCGAAACCGTTCGCCGGAATATCGTTAATGTCGCGATACGCGGCTCCGATAATGAAGCGAGAAACACTTTTTGCCGGACACCTTGCGGGATGTTAATGAATCGGAAGGGGGCCGCGGCTCTTATTCCAATGCATTAACCCACCGCGAAATTTTGCGGAGGCCGCGGTCGCGGAACGTGATGCGTATCGTGATTGCCTGCGAAATTGAAAATATTTTCGCCCGATACGCAACCGAATCTCGGCCGATTCGAATTATGTATTTTGCCTCGGTGTGGACACGGTGCGAGCAAACGTGATTCGGGATTATAATATCCCGGAGCGACAATCACGTGACGACAATGTAGAGAGAATGTTTATGCGCTTGTACGATGTTTTGCAGGTTGAGATAAGACTTATAAATAAGCATGATGATATTTTGTTCGGTTGTATGGCGATATATCGAGAATTTTGCAAGAGGAGGAGGGGAAGGAAGAGGGAAAGGCAGGAATTTTATTATTATTTGCAGCAGCAACAACAACGATTTATAAAAGATCATTTGTACAATTGGTTGGTTCCGTTTACAAAGAATTTTTATGGGATAATTAACTTTAATTTGCTGAAATAATAAAAAAAAATGGTTTATTTTTTTGTTGTTAATAATAAGAATAATTAATTTAGTGTTATTGTATTAATAAAATAATAAACAAAAGAGGGACAAAAGTAGGTAATAATCTGCGTTTTCATTATATAGAACAATTCAAAATTTATAATAATTGATTAGAAATGGCGATTAAAATTTTTCAAAAAATAATTTTTTTGATAAGAAATCATCTTAACTTTTTTAAAGTTTATAATTTTGTAACTTCTGTTAGTATAAAACGATAAATTAGTTTCATCAGTTGGAATCAATAAAAGTATCAATAAATAATATAATAAATCTTCAAAAATATGGAAATCGACTTAGAATATTTAATTTTTTTTTAAAGATCATTTGTACAATTGTTGGTTCGGTTTATAAAGAATTTTTATGGGATAATTAGTTTTAATTTGCTGAAATAATTTTTAATTTTTAATTTTTTAAAAATTACGTATACGATAAACGAAAAGGAATCATAAAATTGACTATTAAAAAATTCCTTTGATCGATACATTATTAAAATTAATACAGACCTTTTAATAGTTAATAAATTATTATTACAAAAATATTTCATTTAATTCTTCTTTTTGTTACAGTGGTACAAAATAGACAGAACCAAGATCCGGGAAGATTTGCTCCGTTTATGGATTCCTCTTGGTGCAGGACTCCATCATGATCAACCTGATAAAACTGCCGAAATCTTCCTAATGAAATCCATTGAAAGATCGGATTCCTTACCATTGCAAGCCTGGCATTCTTTAGCAAGATCTGCTTTATCGTGGTTCATCAGCCGCACTTCTATAAATGGGTAAGTAATATAAATATTTATATATTATTTATATATTATTTATAAGTAACATAAATATTATATTATAATATTTTGATGCATGATAAATATTAATATTCAATTTTTATTACATATTATTATTCTTTTATTAATTATTTAATTCTTTTATTATTTATTTAACTTAAAAATAAAAAAATATTTTATTTAAATTAGTATAATATTAATTTTGAATTTGGAATATTAATGGAGAAATTGAGAAAATATAAAAAAGGATATAATTATAGTTAGCATAATTAATTTGTATTAATTTATATGTACATTTCAATTCTGACATAAATAAATATTAACATTATTAATGTTAACAATGTTAATAATAAATAAACATTAGCACTGTTATTATCAAATACATTATTGCCACTATTCTTAGAAAAAGAAATTATCTATTTCAAAATATTCAGTTTTATTATTATTAGTTATTATTTTCTTAATTGTTTTCAATTGTTTTTTAATTCTAAAAAATAATCCTCAAAAATCAAAAATCTATATAACCAAATGAATATTGTGCTATCTACAAAATATTCATTTGCAAATCAAATTAATTTAATCCATGTTCTAACACATTACTACATTAAATAAAAAGATATCCATTAAATATACTAAATGTCCCAAACTTTTGGATCAAACATTGATTTAAAACAACAGAAAATAAAAGGAATTTCATTAGAAATTCGAAATAAAATAAAATAGAGATATCGAATGATATTTATATTATATTCCATTTTTTCAATAATTTAATACCTAAGAATCGCAAATGATTCACAAACCACTGATAGTATATCTAGATTATCTGTGGATTAATTTAAACATAGATATATAAAAATTAATACGTTTCTCTGCATCAAAAAATTACTTTATTAAGCCCTAACACGAGAATCACGACAAAAAAAAAAAAAATATCTACAGATCCCGATCTCTCTCTTTAAATTATCTCTCTAACAATTACAAAAATTACACAATAAAAAAATATCAACCAAACTTGTATAAACTAAAATCTAGCATCAGCAAAGATAACTATCTGACATCTGTTAAAGATTAAAATTTATCTAACTCAAACGAATTTCTCCTCGCACAACCGGAAGGAATTGAAAAGGATCCATCTAAATATCCACAGATCCCGATCTCTACGAATCTCTCTACATCGTAGAGGCAAGGTCTCGGCCTTGCTAAGGCAGATCGTTTGCGAGGTGATGAAAGGAGGCTTTCCCTTCTCGCCGGTTAATTAATAACCACGCAGATACCATCTCCGCCTATCTAGCTGTCCGATGAGGCTCGACAACCTGGTGGCAAAGCCACCTCTCCAGGTTGTGCCGGGTCGGCTTGTGAGGTGGGTCCCTTCTCGGGCCATCAGACGAAGACAGAGCGGCGGGAAGAAGATCGAAAACCGACAGAGACAGCCAACTTCCAAAGGGGTACTCCCTGTTAGAGGGAGAGAGGAATGGTTATTGATGACCAGCTTTGTTTGCCCCCCGAACCGTTTATTAAAATCCAACGCGGGTGATTAACCTCTCTCCCGAGTTGTGCGTCGTCCTGCCAGCTACCAGGCGAAACACCTCTGCGTCCGTTACACCGTCCGTGTATATGGGATTGACCGGGGAACCGTTTATTAAAATCCAGCACGGTTATCCGCATGGCTACTAGGCGGGCCTCTCGCTTTATGAATTAGAATGATGCACAGATCTCTCTCTCTCTCTCTCTCTCTCTCTCTCTCTATCTTTATCTATCTATCTATCTATCTATCTATCTCTATCTCCTTTCTTTTTTTTTTCGATCTTCTGCTCTGGCCTCGCGCATGCTGGATTGAGCAATTAACGCATTGCGAATGACTCGGAAGACGGAACAGGATAAATTCTTCGGGCAAAATATAAATTTCTTTTTGCGAGGAAAATATTATTGAAAATATTATTATTGATCGTAAATGGAAGAACTATGTATCATGTTATTGCAGTGTTTGCGAATTGTGATCTTCAAAAGTCGTGAAGTTTTTTCTCGTGATTATTTATATATTTGCGGCACATCTTCGAAGATGTCGGTTAAGATTTATTTATTAAGTTGTGAAAAATTTAAGTTCGTGTTATGACGGAAGAATGACGGAGACGAAAGAGAGACGGAAATAAAAATATCATTTAGTTTCGTTTGATATTATTATTATATTAAATAGATAGGATTATGGAGATTTTTAGTTGTATTATTATTTATGATATTATTTATAAAAATTTGACTTTTATAATACAAGAAATGTAAATTGATTTCTGTGAAAAATTTTCAAAATTATATATTAATGTTAATAACATATTAAAATTATTAAAATATCAAGTGATTTAATAATTTCCAATTAAGGAATGTTAAATAGTTTTCGAAAAAAAATTCATAATGTCAAGTTTGAATTTAGGAAGAACATTATTTGTCAGGTGAAACAAGGGAAATAACTAACCAAATATAATATTCCACGTTCCAAATTGCATTGTCTTATTGGTTGGCCCTGTGCCGTATAATATCAAGATAACCTTCATTTATATACGAAAAATAGTAATTCGACGATATCAGATAATTTTGCTTATGTTCAACTTCTTAACTTTCATAATCTCGCATTTGAAGTTATTTTGAAAATGGAATTGTATTATTTCCTTTAAAATTTTTCACGTTCAATTATTACAAATCTGGTATAAACTATAGTAACATAACAATATTTAAATTTTTGAATTTTAATTTGTATTATGATTGATAATTATGTTTTATTTATTATTATTTATTTTTGTTTATTATTTGTTATTTAATATATTATTTATTATTTATTATTTGTAACAAAAGAAAAATCTATAAAAAGTATTTATTTATTGTTTGAAAAAATGAAAATTCAATTTAAGTTTAATTTAATTTAATTTAAGTTTAACAATTTTTTTCATTGAATTCATAAAATTACAAAATTTAATCATTTGATAATTATTAATTAAATTTATATGCATTTAATAAAAAAACTATAGAGAATAAAAATTCTCTTTAAATAAAAATTTATTTTGCAATGAAAAATTAATAATTTTACGAATCAAAATTATCGAAAATTAACAATATTAAATTATAAAAGAATTTACGTCTGACATATCTACTTTTATTCTCTTCTTCTCAAGACAATATTTTTTCTCAGAAGGAATCGGATCGATACACAGTACATAATATACAGGAACTTAATGCGATAATATTAGACACGAGTTTATTTTGTCGCGATCAATCATCGATAATTCGTATTTTACTCATTTCCAAAAAAAACACTATATAACATTTTTCAATTAAATTAAGCAAAATTATTATTGTTGAAATTTCAATATAAATAGTTGGATAATATTAAAATTCAATAAATACCAAATTGTTCACAAAAAATTTGTGTGTTGTGAACAATTTACAATAATGAATAATAAAAGAAGGATATGAATTTTATTTTAATTTCAATTATTATTTTAATTTTAAAATTGCATTTAATCTTTCCAATGAATACAGACTAAAATAATATTTGTTTCCATTGAAATATTTTATTTTTTCCTTTATTAAAATAATTTTTTTAAGAAATATGGAATATCGATAAGAAGTTTCTCATTATTATTTCAATAAAAATTTAAATATATATATATACATATACAAGATATATGGAATATTATTTTAATTCTGTTAAAATATGAATTTTTATAAATATTCGCAAATTTGCAATCAAATAATTTTTAAATAAATATACTAGCTATTATAATCATCTGGTCAGTATATTACTCGTTAAAATTGTCGTAAAAATGCTGAAAAATAATTATTGAATACATCAAATTATGGATTCTTTACTTACTTTCAATTTCAATTTTTGTAACTTTATTTTATTTTCTAAAATTCAAAATTTCATTCTAAAATTCAATTGAAAACATCAATTGTAATTGATATTTTAAAAAATGAAGACTTTCAGTTTCGAAATGTCTTCATCGATACAAAACTTACATATCTCTTCTTAAAAGAATCATTTTTAAATATCCTTGCTTTACTTCTTAAAAACATAACATAGAACAACTTTTATAAAAATAATTTTATCTTCTATAATATCTTCTATAATTTTATCTTCGTATAAATTGAATATTTAAATGATTTTATGATTTATGATTTATTATTTCATATTATATTTCATTACTATAATAATAAATAATAATAAATATTATAAATCCTATGACATAAAAAGTGAAAATTTTATGTCTTAAAAAAATAACTTAAACTAATTTTTATAATTTAATATAATTTTATAATGATTTCAAAACATAGATTAAATGATATTTCACAATTACAAATTTGTTATTTCGTTATTGGACATTAAATAAAAAGTATTAATACGAAGTGAAAAATAGTTAATTTCTTATATAAATAATTTTTATAAATATAGTTTCATTAAATCCAAAATTTTATTTGAAAAATTATTATTTATTATTGAAGTGAATCGTGGTCGAATCTTATGAAACAATTTAGATATCAAAATTGATTTGGATTTATAAAGTTACTTCATATAATGATAAATTAATGACGACGTTAATGACGATATGTTATCGCGGCTTAAATAACAATTAACAAGCATCGTCCTTCACCTTTTTATAAGAGAATAAATATTCATAAGAGAAAATTCTCTAAAAAAAAGACTCTAAACTAGGATTGAGAAGAACGATGGAGGAGTCACCTGGATGATGTTCACGTGACATTACAACGCAGTCCTGCTGAGAATATTAATTATGTTTCCCCCATGGGTGATCCTCTGTATATCTTGGTAGCTCCTAGCTTTGAAAGCCATACTCTTTTTTCGCTCGTCTCACAAATTAATCATAATTAGCGGTGAGATGTCCTCCATTCGTTATCAAGAGAGATACATGAGAAGAGGAGACTTCGTGCGAAGGAAAGGCAGAAATGGCGATGAAAAAAAAGAACTGATGGATATTAGTAAGGTTAAAACGGATTATGAGGATTATGAAGAGAGGAGAAAAAAGAGGAAAAGGAGAAACGAAAGAAATCAATTGATCGAAATATCTAATAACAATCTTATTTTCCTTTATATAAACATAATTATTAGGATTTTATAATATGATAGATATATAATTTATATTAAGTGACGTTTTTTAAAAAATCTTTAAAAATTTTCAGTAAAAAATAATAATACTTATGTTTTAATCTATAATTTGCTTCTTTATTTTAAAATTTCATTTTCTTTTTTTAATTAAAATACTATTTTTAATATTTTAAATTAATTTATTATATTAAATGTAATTTACAATTTCGCAAATTTAAATTTCTAATGAAAAATAAGAAATAATTTGATTAACTGGTATATAATATAATAAAAATGAATGTAATATATTAATATACATTTTCAAATTATTTCTATATCAATAAGACAAAGATATTAAAAATTAAGATTGCTTATCTTTCCTTTAAACATGAACACCTTTAACGAAATTACAAATGTTTATTTTCCCGAATTCTTCTCGATACTCCTCTACTGTTATCCAAAGAATCGTTTAATCGCGAATTATCCTATAAACCGTGGTAAACGAATACGAATAGTATCGAGGCCCACGAAGGTTATAAAAGCGAAACATTCAATTAGACCGTTCGTTCATTGCGAATCGTCGTTCATCCGCATTTCCCCTATTCGCGGAAGGTATCAAAAGTGGCAGTATAAACAGGTCGAAGGCATGCATCCACGGGAATCGCGAATGGAATACCTATATTAGAACTTGAAACTTGTAATAGAACGGGCTATAATTATTTTATGTTCTGCGGAATAAGTCTGCCCGTAACAACCGAATTTGCATCTGGATACAATCGAGGATCCATGGAAATAACAGAAACTCGATGATTGAAGAGGAACATTTCCGGCGGACAATTAGAAATAATGGGTGTTCGGCGTCGACGTACCAATCATTGTTAATTGACATCGGAGGAGCTGCGAAACGATTTGTTCGACGTGAGGCTCCAGTTGGATTCCCCTTGGTTCCTCGAAAATTGCGCACAATTTCGTTCGGGAAAATAAAATTAAGAGGGCGTTAAAGATTTAAAAAAATCCATGTCTGGATCTTCGTCCTCATAGAGCAGCGATATTCAATCTGCCGCCATAGAGACCCGTATTTTTATAAAAAAAAAAAAAAAAGCTGTTAAGTAAAAATAATAAAAACAAAATTAAAAAATGAAATTAAGAATAATTCATGAATAAAAAGAAATAATTATTTGATTGAAAAAACTCATTTTGAGTGATGTATATCATCCGCTATATATATAATTCATCGTCTGAAGATTAATATGAAGAAATAAATAAATAATGTATGATTATTTTTTTAATATATTTTTATTATATTTATTTAAGTGTTATAAATAAATAAGATTCTAAAAAGATTTTTCAAAGTAAAAAAATACAACGAAATTTTCTTCTCTCATATCATTGCATGCATAATCATTTATATATAACAACAATAGGGAAAATAATTACTTTATCATTTCTTTGAAACAAAAATAAAAAAAAATAATAATAAATCATCCTATGAATAATATTGTTTTAGAAGCTCAAATTTAGCTATAAAGGAAAAACATGGATTTTAAACAAATAATATTTAATTTTGATAAACAAGTAACTTATATAAATTAAAAGAAATTTTTTAATACTATACATAATTTCTGATTACACACATATATATAATAAATAATAACAATGATATATTTATTAATATGTAAAATTTTATTAAATTATTTACTCTTTCCTATTATTGCAACAATAAAACATATAATATGCAATATATTGAAATAAATCATTCAATTAAAAATATAATAAATAAAGAATAATTGAGAAGAGAGGAGTGAAAAATATTTTCTTGACTGTAACAAAGTGAAATAAGTTGGCCTAACAGATTTTAAAATTAGAACGCATTAACTAGTTTTTTCTGATAATTTTGGGCTTATATGAAATTTTACAATGAATATCTGCTAGAAAATAATCTAGGAAAAAGATTATTTAATTTCGTGCTCCATTTATCATCTTCTTATTTTTTTTCCATCTTTGTATACTTGACAGATTTTATAAATATCAGAAATCTTTTGAAGAAAATTGAAATAAATTAAAATATATAGTGGAAAGCTGAAATATTATACTTTGATAATTTTATTAAGAATAATTAAAAACTGCTTATTTAAAATTGACATATCATATCATATGTATTTGAAATATGTTTG
>NW_006264258.1:38118-53531 GCF_000469605.1 Apis dorsata | reverse complement strand
TATATATATATATATGTATGTATTTTTATATAACAACTTTTTTTTCAAAATAAATTTATTTGAAAAGTCCTATATCAAAAAAGTCCTATATTCAAAAAAAGGAATAAAAAAATATTTATTTTTATCTATTCTATTTCAAAAATCTGCTTTTCACAAGTTTAATAGAAACTTTTTTTCTGATACTTTTGATTGAAAGTAATCCAATCTATTGAATAATTTGCAAAATGCACTCGATTAATTCATAAAATTAATTAAATATTTTCTAAGTTTATCATTGGTATTTATATTTTTATTAATACAATTAACAATAGAATAAATTATTTTGAAATGATTCATGCATAGATACAGAAATATTAACTTCACTTATTTCAAAATCTTTTGGAAATTTTTTTACTTTTCAAAATTGTATTTGATTTTTATATTGAACAAAGATATTGTAATAGCTATAAAATAATTGAGTTTTTTATAATATTTGTTGATATCTTGTTCAATCTTTATAGATCATGCTCAATTAAACGCGTATATGTGTTATTAATCCATTGAGAATAAATTGATTTATTGATCCTATTTTGCTTTTTCTTCATCGATATGATTCAAATATGATTCAAATATAATATTATTTTAAAATGTATTGAAATATATTGTAAATATGTTCGATTGGAATATTACATTACAATAAAAAAATAATACAATAAATAATAAATACAAATCAAAAATATCAATATTCTTTCGATTTTCAAGATGATGTTATAAGAATTTTTTTTCGTCATTTTTTTTTTTATTATTTTTAATAAAAAATAAAAGAAATCACTTCAATATTTGTATCTAAGAAAATTCTATAAAATTAAAATCTAATGACATCTAATAACGTAATTCTAAAATGTATTCAAAAATAATCATATATTTATCTTATTTATATATAAATAAAAAATATATTAAAATTATAATTTAGATAATAGAATATTGATGGTTTTTTTATTGTAACGAAATAAAATTATTATTAATTTAAGTTGTTTAAAAGTATGAAATTTCTATATAAAATGATAAAAAACCTAATTTTCATATTTTATCATATTCTTTTGTATCTTAATATTTATTTATAATAAATATATACTTATAAAAAAATATATATCATTTAATTGAAGATTTATCGACTTTTTAATATTTTAAATATTACGCCAATATATTCGTTTCTATTTATCGTTTATTCGATGCAAATTATGTAAACCTATAGTTATACAAGATAAATACGATTTTAACGAGAAAATAGAAATTACGTGAGCTAATAATTCGCGAGAAACCAGACCGAGCATTTTCATAATTACCGCTGTGCCGATCGAATCGGTAATTTTCCGGAAACGATTGGGAAACATATGTTGTTGAGAAGGAATTACGTGCCTGTGATGTTTATCACGTGGAAACACATCATTATGTTCCACCTCATTTTCGTCCGTCGTCGTCCAAATATCGATAATTTTGTAAGTGCTTTGTCGATTCATGATTATAAGTTCAAATTGAGCATCCCAACAATTTTATGGAACATGGAAAGTTAATAAGATAACACTGTTATTCATCATTCATATTTTATATACTTGTATATTTTTATTGATTGTATTATTTTATTGATTGTATATAGCGCTATTTCTTTTATTAGAAATTTTTACAGAAATTTAACATTAAGAAAATAGAATTGAAAGAAATTAATAAATATTTAATATATATCTAATAGTTAATTAATAATCTAATTTAACTTTTAATTAATTAAAAATGTTACATTTTATTGATGAAACTTAAAATTAAAATAAAAATTATATAAGAAAAAAAGAAATATAATTGAAAGTTTAATTTATATTTTAATAATAAAAAATCAAAAAAGAGTTCTAAAAGAAAAAATTCGAGATACTTCGTTATATCATGAGCTGAAATTCATGTAAAAATTTTTTTTTCATTGTTATAAATAATTCTTTAATTATTAAATAAAATAAATAATTATTTAATAAAAAAATTGCAAAATAATAAAAATTTTAAATTTAAATTATATGTGAAATTAATGAAAAATAAAGATAATTTAAATGTTCTAAGGTATCCTTCATTTTAAAAAAAAAATGTGTTTCGCATTTTTCAGATATAATAAATTAATTGATTTAAAATTTTTTAATCCGTTATTATTGATTAAATTTTTTTTATTCAATATTCTTTATCATATTATTTTGATTATTATTAAAATAAATAGAAATAATGATATTTCGATAATGTTAGTAATGAGAAACTCTACTTCTACCATGTCTTAATGATCTTTTATTAGACTAGGGAATTATTATAAATTGTCATCACTACTCCAAATAAAAAATTAACATGTGCATATATTAATAAACGATTATGAATTAGAGAATTTCATATCATACAATATAAAACTTATAATTTTTATTTAAGAAAAATATTAATGTCCTATTTTATTTCATTTTGGAATGAATTGTCCCATTTGCCTACATAATATAAAAATATGATAATCTGGAAAAAAACTAATTACTTTTCTATTTTATAATATCACTTAAATTTCTTATTTAAGATTATTTTAATGATTATTTCTTTCATTAAATTTAAAGTAATCAGAAAACAATTCACTATTTGATATTGCTATTGCTTTAAACGAATCGATCGATATTATTTACATTTTCACAAAGATCATAATATTGAAAATAATGGATTCAATTATAAATAAAATTTGTTACATCTACAATTCCCAATCAATAAACATTATATTTCATGTTCACAAATCGTTTTAATTGAAAGCAGACCCATTTTCTGATTTCTAATTAAGTAAATTTTTCGAAAATAAAGAGTTAATGAATAATTAGTATTGCGCAAACTCGCTATCGGGAATGGGTGGACACGAAAAAGATAATACGCGTAAAACAAGAACCGCCCCTCGGTTATAATTAGTGGTCACAGTACTGGGAACAGAAGAGAAAGCCAGAAATCCGCCAGTTTTCGAAGGGGTCGACGCCCACGATGCTTTTCCATTAGACGCGAGAATTCGCGCCTGCGCCCCTCGATTAATTACGGATAGGATTGCCAATCGGAAAGAGAGCCGAGAAGCGCCGCGCAAACGCGCTAATGATAATTACTGACCAACGAGGCAGCGCCCACTCTGGACCAATCGTAGAATGCTGGTCAAGGAAAGAAACGATTAAAAAAAGAGAAAGAGTTTATTACAAGATAAAGATAGAATGAGAAACAAAAGCTTGAACGAGGAAACTTGTATACTTGGAAAAGTTTGTTTTGGACTCATTATTTTTATAGATTTGATTTTTAATCAATATAGAAATAATAAATAGATAAAAATAGAACTTATAAAAAATTAATAACTTAACTTATAAAACTTTGTGATATTATAATATTGATATTTTTATAAAGTGTAATCTATTTATTAAATATGGATATATTTTATTTAAAATAAAGATAAAAAATAATTTTAAATAATAAAATATTTTTAAATTGCTCTCGTTACTATTTTAGTTAATTAACAAAATAAAATAATTAGTAACATATGTTATAGATGCATAATGCAATTTGCATATAATAAGATAAAAAGAAATAATATTTATTATATCGATACATCTTATAAATATTTCAAAATTTGTATTTTAAAAATAAATAATTCTATTTTCGTTATTTTTAATATTATAATTAATACCACACTACAATATTATACCATTACTACAATCCAGAAACTTTTTACTCTTATAATTGGAAAAATTCAATAGAAATATATGAACAATATATATTTACAAGTGATATCTATTGAATCTATTGAAACATCTCCAAAATAAAGAAATATGTCTTAAAAATAATAATTTTATAAAAGCAATTACTTATTTACTAATTAAAAATATAACTTAATTATAATAAATTATCCATTTATAATAAAGAAAATATAAAAAAAGTAACAAAAAGAAATAAGTTAATGAACATCTTAAAAATCATAAAAATGAATGCAAATAATCTTTGAATATATTTCTTTTAACGAATTCGTGTAAAAAATATAAAGAAAAGAATTCATATAATGAAGGTTTGAAACATGCTGTCATATACAGAATTATACTTTAGTATTTACAAAGAAAGAAAATAATAGTGGTTAATGGCACCTTATTCTTAGTAACTAGCTTTATTATTTTTATATTAACTATGTCTCTCAGAAAATATCAGAGTAAAGAAAAGAAAAGAACCGATCGAATTATTGGCATAAAGATTTTTAAAATTCACCCTTATTACGCACGCGATACATAGATTTAATAATAGATAATACCAAACTATTTCGCAACATTGCATAAAATAATCTTTTTACTTTCAATTTTGATTGATTTATTATATTATAGTTATATCTAATTTGTTATATTATTGAGTATATTTATTATATTCTAGTTATATCTAATTGTTATATTATTGAATAATATAACATATATTATATGTTATTTATATTATTTATATTATTTAATTCAAAAAATAAATTTTTTAAAGTTTGAAATATTTTTTTTTAACAATAAAGCAAAATATTGCTTTAAAGAATTAATAAAGAAAGTAATAATATTAAATAATAATATTAAATAAACATGATACATATAAAACAATATGTTTATAATATATTTATATATCTATAAAATATATCTATAAAATATATTTATATATCTATAAAATAGTAATAATATAAAAAGAAAATGAAAATGTATAAAATTTAATATAATTTAATATAATATAATTCACATTTTTTCTATAATCTCTTTTATAATATAACATTACCAAAATACCATGAAAAATAAATTTTTTCGTTTTATTTTCAGAATATCGACATTCTATCTTATCAAATAGATTATGAAAAAACAATCTAAACCATTCTGGATTGTTAATGAAATTAAACAATAGTCATAAAATTGTCAAAATCGATGTATCAAAAAAAGATTGCAACGGAAAATTATTTCCCAATCACTCTTTTCTAAACATGGCTGGTACATTTGTCGAACACATCGAATCTTGCTCGAATGATTTATCCGATACAAAAATAAACAGCTCGCCACGATGAGAGTTAAAAAGGAAAGCAAAAAGCATCCTTTCGTAACATATCGGCGATATAGGTACGACGAACACATCTTTCCTGTATATATCAGTATAAACCGGTATTTCCATGGGACAGAGAGAACAGAATTACGTAGGAATGGTCCAATTACAATCCTATGAATTACGTATGCACGAGTGTCGTTCGTAAAGTCGCGCGCTTGCATAAATCGAATGATATGAGCCGGACGAACCGACCAATCAGAATGGTTGTTTTAACCAGACAAAAACTTGTCGCAGTCCGTCGCTACCATTTAACCTAACAATCGTGACGAACGTGTGTTCCTACGAACTCACTCATTGTATTTACAAGACGTTTCACGCAATTGAACGAAAGATTATTTTTAGGATCTTGTCTTAATTTCTTAGGTAAAGTTCCAAAAAATCTATCTTTCTAATTTCAATAATTTTTTTAATATTTAAAACATGTTAGAAGATAAAATTCTAAACGAATTTTTCTTAATATAACAGCGATATTATTAACTCTTAATTTTCAAGATTATGATATTATTATTACATAGAATTTTCCTTATATGTATATGATTATAACAAAGTATAACATACATCAATATTTATTTTTTATTAATATAAAAGATAATATCGTAACAACAGGCAATCAATATATCTATCAAAATTTCCTCGTCAATTTGAAATATTACGCAAATATGCTAGTATTTGAATATATAAAAAATATATATAAATCACAAATAGTTTTTAAAAATATCTGATTAATTATTAATTAAATAACTAATATATTTGAATCGTAAAAAATTAAATATATAATTTGCGTAAAACAGCTAGTGAGCAGAAAATGGATTATGCGTATAGCGAAGCCGTGCAACTTTCAAATTAGCCCCTTGACTGATTGAATCTCTTGATGTGTATAGATAAATAAAATATTTACTAAATACTGTAAGCTATATGATGTCACCAGCGCATATCTATCTATTGTAATTGAATCGAAAAAATTGTGCACGTGATGAATCTATAAATCCTTTAACTCTTTAATTTTTTCGCTGTGACATCCTCAACTCTTTGAATTAATCTTTTTTTTTTATTGATCAATTTATCCATAAACTCCTTCCTCAATTTAATAATTTTGAAATATTTTGAATGTTATCAAAAACATCATTATAAACAACTTCTTCTATTACATATAGTCATTGATCAATTAGCTATAGTCGGTTTTCGAATTACGTCATAATAAATTTTATGATTTTGTATTCGGAAAATATAACTCAATAGGAGATGAAATTTTTCTGAAATTTGATATATTTATTTGTATAAATATATGTTTTATATGTATAATATTCTTTAGAATATATTTCAAAATCATCAAAATCAATAAAAAGTCACATCAATTTTTTTGCATATCTACTAATAAATAATTCTCTAAGCGCTCTTATCCTTTCAGCGTATATATATTCAACTTCAACATATAAGCTGCTTGGTGGAGCATATGTCTGTCTTTTTCTATCTTTTCTATCTTTTATGACGCAACAACTCTTGGGGATCGTATTCGAATCACAGTGTTTAAGGCGTCTAAAATTCAGAAATGTCTTCAAGGAAGAGGGGGATTTTCTGTAGCTAGCGCCGAGAAGAAACGGGTTATAAAAGCGTGTATTTCCCTCGCGAATAGTCCACTTCGTGCTATATTCTTCAGCGACAATCTTGCTGAAAATCAATGTTCTCGAATTCCTTGCAAAATTACAAACCGATATAATATATCTTCATATAAAAAACTTTAAATATTACAACTTTATTTTATTAAATTAAAAAACTGATTTTATTAAATTAAAAAACTATTAAATTTATTTTTTTATTTAAAAAACTTTATAAAAATAGCAAAAATTTTGGAGAATTCAAAACTTTGATTTCTTGACTTTAATAAATTTCGAAATTTCGACATTTTCAATGATTCATTTTAATTTTTATTAATTTTTTTTATTTTGAAATTATTTAAAACTTTTGAAAAAGAAATATTTTAATATGATATAAATTAATATGATTAAAGAAGAAAATAGCTTGTTAGATTATAATATAAACCTATTAAAAATAAGTTATAAATTCGAAGTTTTATAAAAGTATGGGCATAATTAATGTTATAATAATAATTTTTTAAATAATTTAAAAACAAAATAAATACATATAACATATAATAACACATAAATCATAGAAATGATTATAACAATTAATTAATAAATCTTAAAATTGTTTGCTTGTATAAATAACAAAAAAATATACTAATCCCCAATATAGAAATTTATTTATAATTTTTTTAATTATTTTTTTTTCTGATTATATAATCTTTTGCTTCAAAAAGACAATTGTTACAATTATTGCAAATAATTATTTGCAAATGCTATCAATCCTATATATTATGGATTCACAATATTTGCCCAATATGTGACGTGAATTAAATAATAAAATTATTATTCTAGTATATTATTATACTATTATACTGTTCTATTATACTATTATATATTGAATATTCAAATTTGGAATATTTTTTTTGCATTCATAAAAATATTATTCTTCGACACAATCAATAATAAGAATTTCTTTTTTCATCGACTTCTTAAATAATTTCTTTACGATCGCGACTTATCACAACGAACATTGAATTATTCAAAAATTGACGCGAGAAAACAAAAGATAAAGAAACGTAAAATATTATAATATAGAATATTACAAAAAATTGCAATAGAATATTTCTTCACTAGCGCCCTCTTCTTCGCAGCATACGCAGAAGACGTTGAAGAAAAAACCGAATTGGTTCGAATATGCAACGTGTCTAATATCTCCGTGTCTCCATGCTACGCACATGCTGCTTCATCGGCAGTATTGAGTCACAACGAATACAACACAAATGTTTCGAGATTGCTTGAAAAAAAAAAGAAAGATGAATAATTTTCAGGCGTGAAACATTTTGAAATTAATAAAAAAAGAAAAAAATATGATGAGTGAAAAGAAAATGAAAAAATCAAAAAAGAAAAAGAGATAGAACAGAGAAAAAGAAAAAGTTTCGTATACAATTTCATTTAAGAATTCCTACGCATTCTACCACGAGATAAATCCCTATTTTGTTTAACTCCTAGACGAAATTAGACAAAATAACAGACAACTATACTCATTAGTCAATATCTAATCCTTTTTTCCGTTTCCGTGTTCTTATCTGGCAGAAGATAACTTGCAAAACTTCAACGTGTATAATAGTAATTATTGTTTGCTGGATACTTCTATCTATCTAACCTCCCTTGGCGTTCTCCGATCTTCACTGCCACTACCACCGCCACCACTACCAAGACTGGCGTGGCCTCCCCTCCACTGCTTATGGACAGGGTGGTCCATAGTCCACGCCTACCCAACATCCCTAGCTCGGAGCTACGTCCGCTTTCCCCTCTTTTCTTCTTCTCGCTTCTCTCTTATGCTCTTCGGTCTGTCTCGCATTCTTTTCGGGATTTCTCGTTTCTCACATCCGCGCTGCAAGAGAGAATGAGCAGAAAGAGAAGGAGCGAAAAAGCTAGTTAACGAGACTACATCGCCACGGTAGGGAGAATGTTAAATAGATGCTACATTTCTCTCTGTCTGCTTTCCTCGTTTTCCTTCATAGAAAATCGTTTTCGTCTCTTTTTCTCATTATATATCTTTTTCTTCCCGTGTTCTCCCCACCATTGCAATGCCCTCTCTGCGCGGTGGCTTCTCGTAAACCGATGATATAAGCTAGCCCCCACCGTAACAAACGAGCGTTGACGGGAACGACCGAATGAATCCGAGAGTTGTCTACATTATCGTCACGGACGCACACTACCTGCGCATACACTGTGCTGAGCGTATCGTTTCTTAGTTATATATATATATATATATATATCTCATCTTCCTCGTCGCACGTGATTATACAATCGTGATAGAAAAAAGAAAAAGGATGGAAACTAATAAAGAAAATATAAGGCAACAATATCGAAATGAAGAATCTTTGACTCATTCTTCGTCCATTTTTTTTCGCATAATCTCAAGAGTTTTTTAAATTACAATTCTTTTTCTGATAAGATTGCAAATTATATTACATTTTTGCGTTATCTATTTACATGGAAATTTAATACGTCTGAAATTCAAAACAAAAACAACTTAATAAAAATATAAAACTTAGTAAAAATACAATACGATTTATAATTTGGAATAATATAAAGATTAAATGTTGATTTGAATTTTAGAATAAAAAATATATAAATAATATAAGATAATATTCAATTATTATATAGCGACTTAATTATAGTCTATTCGAATTTTTAACTTTTTTGAACTTTTTCTTTTAATAAATATGTATTAATATATTTGTAAGTAAATAATTTAGAATTTTAAATTCTTATTTAAATTTATATTTATTTAATATCAAGTTTTAAATGTTTGATTTATTATTTAATATTTATATTAAATAATAATAATAAATATAATTAATGTATTAAATTTCAATTTTTTTATAATAGCAAAAAATTGTTATAAACTAAATAACAAAAATATTTATTTCTATAACAAACTTAATTTTTGTCTTTTATAATTTAAGAGCGGATAAAATAATTTGACAAAAGATAGTTTATAATTGAACAATTCACGAAGAAATACTTATATCTTAAAATATCGATAATACTTTTGATATTTTCAAAATATGTATATGTATTATATCGACGATATTAATAATGCTTCATAATAGAAAATATAACTTATACAGCCGTTCTATTAGTAACGTGTATAGTATGTTTATCGATAAATACATACTGAGAGCTCGGAATTAAAAGTTTCATGGGCGATTTGAATTTGTAAACATTCGAAAAACTTTTTTAAAGGAAAGTTGGCAAAAAATGGATAATTTTATATACAATAGATTTATCAAATAGCCGTGATTTCTTTATTTCTCAGCATTCAAAATATATTTTTTACATTTGCAAACATTGATTTATATATATATATATCTTAAAAAAATAATATTAGAATTGATTATTGAATTGAATGAAGTTTTAAATATAACTTAGAATGATCTTTCGTTTATTAGTTATAATTAATAAAACTACGCGAATACATATTTTAAGAATGATATTAATTTGCTTTTTAATGAAAATTCCTTTTCGGTAGAATAAAATTCTTTTTTTAAAATAATTTCTTAAAAATAATTAATATATCATAAAATTGAACATATGTGTTTGTATAAATAAATATATATATATTATACCTACATAATAAAAGAAATTTTTAAAAAACTAATTGAAGATAAAAAATAATGAACTATACCTGTTATTTTACTGATAATTTGAATTATTATTTTTTTTTTATTTTCATCATTATATATTTTATTTTATCTTTTGTTTCATATTTAACTGTGAATATTAAAATCCCAAATTTTGAACAATAATATAAATTGCTTATATATGATATTTTTTATAAACAAGAATCATTCAATCAATGAAATTATTTATAAAATAAAATTTATAAAATTAAAAAAGAAAAATAAAAAAGAGCACAACTATATATAGATATACAACTAATTAAGTTGCATAATGAGAAATGATTTTTACGAAGTGGTTGAAAGGTAATCTAGAGCAGCAATGTAAGAAAAATGAGTAAGAAAGGGGAAAGAAAGATGACACAAATAGGAAGAATAAAAAGAAAAAGAAGAAAGGTCAGGATAACGCGTTATGCTCGTTCAGAACGACAAACGAAGATAAGAATGACTAGACAGATTTGAATGTTACCCCAATCAGATCCCATGTCACTCGGTTCATTAATCCATTCAAGGTGTACTTCGAAAAGTTTCAGTATTCGTTATATTACAATATTACACCGATTTCGAATGTAATGTAACGATGTGAATATTATAATAATGTTCAGAACTTGAGAAATCTTGAACGTGACAAGATTCAATCAAATTATAATTGTACTTCTTAAAGTAATTTACTGATTCGAATTTTGCAACCAAAATATATGTCTGTTATGTCCTTATGGAACTGTTTTGAAAATTGAATACATATACAGTCAATCACAAAAATCTTTGTATAAATTCTATGAAATTTCTATATATTGTTATTATTACTTATATTACATGTTACGGAATAAAATTGTAATAAATAGTTTATTTTAATTTTCTTTATTTTTTAATCTTTTTAGAATTAAAAATATCATTTTTCTTTAAAAATTTGAATATACATGTACGCTATAGACAAAGATTTTAAATATATGCTTAATATTTTAAGCTATTGAAATCTCAAATTAATAATTATCAATTTGAATTTAAAATTTTGTAATTATCATTTTCAGTTTCTAGTTCAATTATAATTGATCACAAAAATTCTCATTTTTCTCTTAAAGTTTGATTTCTTCTAAATGTATTTTAACTTAGATATGTTTTCCATTATTTTTCCATTAGTTTCTACAAATGCAAACAATAAAATCGTACATGAAAACAAAGATACGGCCTGACGCATCTTTCATCGATTGTCGTTAGGTGTGTTTCTTCGTAATGTTAGCGTACCTTCGATTATTTGCGCGCCCGATATTGGAAAGACGAAGGAAGATAAATCATGAGTAAAACGATTGTGGTAAAAGAAAAGGAAATAGGTTCGAGAACTCCATGGCAATCCAGCAGAGAGCAGCACGGCTGAAGCGAAGGATTTGCAAACAATAGGCCCGTAGCGGGGTGGATTCTTTAGATGGCGGCTTGATACGCATCGCATTTACATATTATTGCTATTATTAGGTAAACGGTCCTTCGAGCGCCTCTTTAACACTACGCGCTCGCCCTTCGAGATATTTTACGGGGAACCGCGAGAGGTCCCCACCGATAGAAGCCGAGACCATAGTGAACTAAACCAGCGCCATCTGTCGGCCAAAAAAATTGAACCACCAGCGGGCCGAGTTGGTGGCTAGAATTGTAAATAATCATCCAGAATCATTGGAAAAAGATCCTTATTATCTTTATATGTGCTACTGTTCCTTTCCATATAGATATCAGTCGTAGACTAACCGTTAATATTTAAAAACTTATTACAGTTAGCTATTTTAATATTGATGAGATTTTAAAATTAATATATAATTATTAATGTAGATACAATATTAATTTTAGTATTATACTACTAGAATTTATTATATATAATACTATGCATAATTGATATTTATTGATTAAATTGATTGAAATTTAAATTATTTACATTGAAAATACAAACAAATAATTAAGCTAATATTAAATTATACAAAAATTGTAACATAAAAATCATATTCACAATACAGATTATGAATATGTATAAATATAAAAAATAATATAGAAATTTTAAAATTTGATAAAAAAAGAATTATAAATATTTCATTAGAAAAAGAAAAATTTTGTCAGTATGTAGTATCAAAAAATTAATACAGATCTTAATCTTAATTTTTTTAATTATTTAAAAATAATAAAATATATTATCTATAACATAATTAAATGATAAAAATTATATAATCAAAATAAATAACGATCCGATTTAAAATCGACATAATAAGTAAAAAAATCTTCGATAGATCAGTTTTTTAAACCTGGCAACGCTGTGTAATACGCATTGGACTTCTCTAGACCGCGTGACGCCAAGATTGAAATTAAAGACGCAGCTTCGAAGGTAGCAGGCCTCCGACGACGAAGTCATGAAAAATAAAAAGGACGAAGAGAGAGGAATCGGGATCGCTCGATAAAATAGGGCGATGTTGGAAGCACCGATAGGTCCCAAACGATTCTCTATTGGGAGAAACATCGTGACGCGAGGAGAAGGGAGGAGACTATGTACACACAATGGGGTCCAAGAAAAGAAGAGAAGCTGAGAGCAAAAGCGGTGAATTAATTGTCGCTCGCGCCGCCGACGAAGCCACGATCCGCAAGCCTGATTTGTGAGCTGCACGTGTGTATATCGTATCTGTATCTACCCATTCTTTTCCTCTCTTCCCCCTATTTTTTTCCTTCTTTCCTTTTCTCTTTTGTACGTTCTTCTTTTTCCATTTCTTTCATTCTTCGATGGTTGATCGTCTCCGTACAATAAGGAAATCTGTGTACAGGTTATGCATGATCATGGTAGTTAAGACTGACAATAGAAACAAGTTTAAAGATATTACAAGAAACAAGATATTATTAGAAACAAGTTTAAAGATATTACAAAGTAAACGGATCAGAGAGATAAAGAGAGATATAAGAGAGATAAAGAAATGAGAAAACAGAAGACAATAATGAAAAGAGATGAATAAGAAAATATAGAAAAAAAGAGAAAACCGTAAATGAATCCGTAGAAGGAGTAAAGAATAAAGTAAAAAAACAGAAAGATGCTACGAAAAATGCAGTGATCGAGTCTCCATATCTTTTTTTCATTCCTTTATTTTCTTCTTCTGCAATTCTTTTTGTCTCCTGCATCTTCTTCTCTTTTTCCTTCTCCTCCTACTTTATCCTCTTTTTTTATTTTTATTTATTATTCAATAGAAACCAGGAGGTGCTCGTTAATTGATGGCATCGGCTACGCTCGAGCACAGAGAGCGGTAGAGAAGGAGAAAAATCGAGGTGGGCCCGCGAAAGGGGTTCACAAGACCACCATTGCCTTATTTATAACATTGGGGGTAACCGAATTCAGGATTCAACTCCCGCGTTCCGCGGCATTGATGGATCGCCATAGCTCATGCATCGCGTTGTAGCAGCGCTGATATTTTCAAGTGAATTCGCCCTTTTTCTTCGTCATCATCTTTTTCAGCCATCTACTGTTAAGACTTGCCAGAAGATTCTTTCCAATACAAAATTATCGAATTCTGCAAACTAAACCGTGCCGAATTTTTTGATTTCTATATGCAGCTGCCTTTCATGGAAGCTACATCTTTACAATGAGATATTGAAATATACGTTACTGTTGCGTTGATTTATTCGTATCAAACTTTAGACGATCTCCTCATATCATTAATTTATCTTATGATTTATACATTTAAAATTCAAACATTTAAAAATCAAACGATGTAGCGAATCAATGGATAAATTTTATAATTTGGCATAAAATGAAAAATAGAAAAATTTTTATCTGTAAATGTGCTTTTTCATTTTAGAATTTATTCGATATTTATATTTATTATTTAATTTTAATTTTTTTTATGTTCAAAGCATGTTTTTAATTTTTATAATTATATTTAATAATTTTTTCATAAAATATAATAAAAAAAATATATGTTTTTCTGCAAAAAAATTAGAATAATCTAGAAAAAATTATTTTTTTCCATAATTTTCTTGTATTTTTTATTATTATATTATCATTAGATCATATTTTTGATAATATATTTAATTAATTTTTAATAATATCTAATATTTAATTAATTTTCATTTCCATGTAATAAAATAATTTTTTCAGGTTACTCGGCCGTGGTTCCATGCATGTCTTTTCTTGCGAACAATTTCAAAAATTGATGGTGGCAAGCGGCTTTTTAGGACCATGGCATTCGTTGGTGGATTTAGGAGCAGGCGACGGTGCCACCACTACTCATGTAGCTCACCTTTTCGAAAAAGTTTATGCTACAGACATATCAGCACCGATGAGATGGACTCTGGCAAAAAGAAAGTTCACGTAAGTCACATTCAATTTTTCGTCCAATTTGCATCCCATAAGATAAAAATAAAAGAAGATAAATTTCTAACTCTTAACAAAATTTATTAAATAGAAATTTTAAGAATTTACGATATGTAACACAGAATTGTTATACAGAATTTTTAATATTTTAATTTTTTAATTTTATAATTTTTAATTTTTTATTTATGTATTAAATATATTACTTTTTTTATATCGGAATTTCATATTTCTATATATGTTTAAAATGTAGAAGACATTAAATTCTTTGCACAGATATGTGAAATAAAATTTCATGTGATGCTATAAATATTTCGAGTAAAATATAAATATTGAAATATGAATGATTAATTTTAAAATATTTTATAAATATTTATAAATCTGGAATATTCTTAAAAATTAATAAAGTTTTTATTAATCAAATCTTTTTTATTGGTTAACAATTTTATTGTATTAATAGAAAATCAAAATAAATTAGAAAAGTTAATAAATTTTATAAATTTTATTATGTAATTTGTAAAATCATATTCTTAAGAAAAATATAATCTTAAATGTAATTGTAATAAATATGATTTTAACAAAAAATTTGATTTTAAATAAAAATTTTCCTTTATATAAAATTAAAAATAAATTTATAAAAAACATTACTATTAATTCAAATATCTATGTTTAATATTACAAATAAAAAATATAAAT
>NW_006264258.1:35638-37819 GCF_000469605.1 Apis dorsata | reverse complement strand
TATATTATATATTATATATATTATTATATGTCTTATATATGCTTAATAATTATTAAATAAAAATCATTCTTTTTATGAAAATAATTAAATGTTATTTATATATATATATACAAATTTTTAGAAATATTATATTCTTAATTTTTCAATTCAAAGTTTGACAAAACTTTCTTGGACATCTGATATATAATTATGAAACAATAATTATTTGTCTTTACTAATTTTAATTCCATTTTCATTTTAAAAAATATTTCTATCAAAAGTAAACATCATTTAAATTAAAAATGATTTATTTATTGTTATCATAGGATCAATTTATTTTTAATAAAAAAATGAATAATTAATTAAAAAGACAGATTATTTTAAGTTATTATCTTTTATTTTTATTTCAAATCAATTTGTCCAAATCTAATTACCAAATCTAATAATTAAAGAAGAATAATAATATTATCTTCTTTAATTATTAATCTTTTTTTTGTCTCTCTCTCTAAAAAATATAATTTTATATATCGAATAAAAAAAACTTCGTAAATTTAATAATTTTTATTTAACTACGATACTAAAACTTGAATATATTTAAATTTCATATATAGAACGTGTATATATTATATGAATTCAGTCTAAAATGAACATAAATAGATTTTTCAGTCTCTCAAAGCTTCTCTTAGTTATAATTAAGCGTGTAGATGTATCCAAGAATTTGAAGAATATCTAATGACGCAATGTCGTCGAGAATAGTGCATGTAATAGTCTGTAGTGCACACTAACAAGTTTATAATACTCCAAATTGATTGGAGTAGAAGTTTATGATGATTTTTACATTCGGTCTGTCTCGTGTAGATATGGCAATTCGAGACTGTTCAAATTTTAAGTAAATATTCGTAGGATACGATGTACCCGTAACATTTTATAGAAAATCCGTTTCCTCTTTTCCAGACGAGTTTAAAACCTTCCCTCCTCTGTGATCTTAGGCGCGAATGAAGATCTTCGACGAAAAATAGAAAGAGAAGTACGTGTTAATATTAAGAATATGATTATAGTTAGAAATATCCAGTCATCGTAAAGAATTAAAAGAAAAAGAATGATTTGATTTTGATCCATGTTCAAGGTGCGGCATTATATGAAATCCAGTTATAGGAACGAATTCGATACTTGAAAATAATAATAATAATAATAATAATAATAATAATAATAATAAATAAAATAGGTTTGTACAAAAGTATGATTTTTGCTTTGCTTTGAAATTGACTAATTTATATCAATTGCTATAATTTTAAATCTAATTTTATATTTAATTGCTATATTTCATGAAATATGCAATTCTTTTTTCATGACTTATGTTATGCATTTTTATTTTTAATTTTTAAATAATTTACAGCTTATAATATAAATTATAATATAAATGTTTTTATTAATTGTTGAACTTTTATAAGATTTTAAAAAAAAAATGATTAAATAGAATATCAATCTCACTTAATTCTCTTTGCTGCTTTTATTTGAAAATATATTTTTTAATTTAATAAAAATTAAATAATTTATAAAATTAAAGTTTTAAAGTAAATTTATTTTTATATATATATTATATATAAATGTTATTGCAAATAACATTTGCAATAAATTTTAATAAAATTATTATAAAAATAAATTATGTAACTTAAAAAAAAGTTAAAAATATTTATACATATTTTATTATATGAATATATTTTATTGTTTTTAAGTATTGAATCTATTAAAATAAATTCCATATATGATGCTGTACTCTTCAATAGCATTCATATTTTAACCTATAACAAAATTAATTATTTAAATTATAATATCACTTTTATTTATATTATTTTAAAAATAAATAAAATTCTAAAATTTAATATCAACTTACATAACATTATATACTTAATATATAATGTTTAATTCGGTATTATAAACTAATTTTTAAGATTATGTTACATTATTATATAAATTATTAATTATGTTTATATTAATCATTTAAAATTAATTATATATTTATAAATCACATACTCTAATTTGATATATATATATATATACATATCATTGTAAATTAAATTTTATCAATTTTCAATCAAATTTTTAATTTAGAATATAGTTAAAATAAGCAACATGTATTGATTAACTAAATATATATTATAATTTATTATTAAATATAATATCAAAAGTATAATAATAAAT
>NW_006264258.1:32713-35207 GCF_000469605.1 Apis dorsata | reverse complement strand
TATAAAAAATTAACAATATTTAGAAATTATTATATATTAATATATATAAATATTTAGCATAAATTATTAATAATAAATTAATAATAATAATATCAATTAAACTATCAATGAAAATAAAAAAAATTTTAATTTTGAAACATTTAAAGATTATAATATTTTATTTTTATTTAAGTCATCATCATTATAATGTAATGTTAAATTGATTTTTATTAATTTATATAATTATATTAATGTTTTATTCAAAATATTAATTTCTTCAAATTCTAATTCAATTCTAATTCTAATTCAAAATAAAAGTTATTAAATATCTAAAACTCATTTCATTTCATTTTTTTTTATTTGAAATATTTTTGTGAAATTAAATAAAATTAAATTAATATTAATATTAAATTTACTAATTTACATAATTAATTGTAAGCGATTGAAGTGTTTTAATTAGATATTTTAGTTAAATTAAAATTTTAAATATTTCACTTGTTTTTGATAAGAAAATAATATATGAAAGGAAAAAAATATAATTAATACCTATATTTCGAAAGGACAAATGATGAACAACAAATTTTTTTCAAGATCATTTATATTCTTTTTAATTTAGCTAGTATTAATAATATTTTTAATATCATAATTCAATAACTAAAGTTAAAATTAATTTAATTGTTTATAAGACTATAATGATCTTCATGACATAATTTGATGACATAACTTTGAAAGTGGACAATTTAGAAATATGTGAGTACAAATGATAAATAATATACAAAATTTAGCAATATATAGAATATAAATAGAAAATAATGTAATAAAGAATAAAGAAGCAAACATTATCTTATAACAAATACTATCTTATTATCTTATTATCTTATAACAAATACTATCTTATTATCTTATTATCTTATAACAAATATTCAGAATAACTCTTATTAAATACTTATATTCTCTAAATACTTATTTCAATGTATATATTTTTGTGAATAATAAGTGATTAAAATAATTAGTTAATATTCTTTATAACTTATTATAAATAATATTATTACGTATAATTTTGATATATTTTTTGATATTAAAAATTAAAGAATATTTTTATTAACTATTATTTTAATTGTAATCCAAAGAAAGAAATGTGGACATATAATCAGATATAATAAGTTATTCAATATATTAATGTGATTAATCCAATTGTATGGAAACTTTTTTTATTAAACGTCAATCTAATATCAAAATATATCTATTATTTCAATTATATTTTAAATTCAGTATCAATGATATAGAAAATTTTCTTCTAAAAAATATATTCTCATTGTTTTTTAAAAAAAAATCAGTTTTTATATAATTAAATAAATATTATATATATATAAAATATATATAAACTAAATTATAAACAAATATATATGATGATCATATTAAATATTTTGTGTGAATTAATTATAATAATATACCATTATTCTTTTTAATTACAAATAACATATCATATAATCTATTAAAATAAAATATAAAAATATATATATATATTTATTATTTTTTAGGGTGCTCGATGTAGAAAAATGGTACGAAAATAGTCCCTTCAACGTGATTCTCTGTCTAAACTTATTGGATCGTTGCGATCGACCTAACACTCTACTTCGCCGCCTAAAGTCATCTTTAGCTCCAGGTGGTCGTTTGGTCGTAGCTTTAGTTCTTCCATTCAGCCCTTATGTAGAAGTTGGTGAAAGAGATGACCACAAACCGTCGGAATATTTGCCAGTAAAAGGGAACGGTCTAGAAGGTCAAATAGCTAGCCTCGTCGACAGAGTTTTCGCACCATTAAGTCTAAGATGTCTGGCATGGAGCAAACTACCTTACCTCTGCGAAGGAGATCTCGGCCAAGCATATTATTTTCTTGACGACGTGATATTTGTTTTAGAAGCACAACCAGTTAGTACGCAATCATATGAATTTCCAATAAAAAAAGGTTTCTATAATCTTATACGTTAGAATATTTTAGGATAGCTCACGATATTCTGCTTCTGAATGGATGGATATAGAGCCATTTGAAAGAAAATGCTGTAACATATTCGAACAACAGAGTGGTAATGAACGAAACTCAGGTAAGTCACACTTGTAAAAACTTTAATGATTGCTGTTCGGTTAGAATTATGCAAGAATACAGAAGAGCAATACTGGCAAGCGACAACGAGCTTAATGTGCAAATATAGCGTAGCATTGGTGTATTATAATTCATCATTATTAATCGATTGTTCATTTATGCAATTATTAATTACTAAATGAACAACGACAGTGCACATGTTACAATAATCTTACTGTCAAAGTCAGAAGGTGCAGAAAACTTGTATGGTTCCTATTGATATTAAATATGACGCGAGAGCGATAAAATTTGGAAACTGGATTCTGAACAACAGTTCATACGGTTGCAACTCTATCTCGCACACATTTAAAACATTTAATTTGTTTCGAGACTCGGTTTTTTGTACCTTTTATCATCAGACTTTGTTTCCGTGCT
>NW_006264258.1:26845-32551 GCF_000469605.1 Apis dorsata | reverse complement strand
TTTTTTTTTTTTTGTTTTTTTTTTGTTTTTTCTTTTTTTTTTTTTTGACATACATTTAGCGACTTAATCATGGATATGCTTGATCGTGTCAACACTTTTGACAACAAGATAAATGGCGCAACGTTACGTAGTCTTGTAATAACTAGAAGAAATAGGTCCATTTAATCATTTTTGCAAAAAAACACTTTGGCGTGTAACAGGTAAATCGTCAAAAATTATTTAATGATATTATAGCAGCTTTACTTTAAGATCATATCGATTAACAAAAAATAAAGAATATACAGGACTTAAATTTCGGTGATATGTATTTCAGATTGCATGCATTACGCAATTTCTAATATTTTGTGTGTTAAATATGGATGACTCAATTACGACGTATTTTATCTGTTTCAAGTAGTACATATAAACAATAAAAAATATAAAGTCATTAGATTAATTTTAATAATTTTAACACTTTCAAGAAAACATATTTGAAATTTATATATATTTATTATATATCTATTAAATTTCATCAAAAAATTTATAATAATAATAATAATATACTTTCATAGTTAACATTTCATGTTATTTTTCCAATATTAAGATAAAAAAATTAGTTAAAGTGATAATATAAAATTAAAATAAATAATTTAATATTTTATCGTATGTTAAATATCTTTACATTATTGTATATATAAACATACATATCTTTATCAGTTACATCCAATTTCATATTGCTTGAAAATTATGAAAATAAAATGTTTTTATCTTTATATATTTTTTTATATACAATAAAATCCATTATTTTGCAACTTGTATATGCAAAATTATTAAAAAATATATTTTAAATATAATGTAAATAATTTCAAAATATTTTTGAAATATTTTTTTAGAAATTAATATAACTAATAATTATTAATTGATATTTAAATAATATCAAGTTATAAATGAATTGATATAGAAAATTATTTAAAATTGTAAAAAATTAAGATATAATAATTTTCAATTCATAATATTCAATTCAATTCATTCATAATATTAAATTAAATAACTTCAAAAAAATTGAAATTTTATTATTTTAATTTATTCATTAAATTCATTTTACTTAGATTCACTTAAATGTTATCGTGTATACTAATAACAAAAAAATTATCATTATATTATATATTTTTTATATATTGTATAATTTATTAAATAATAAATTTATGAACTCAACAAATAATTAATAAATTTAATAAAATAATTTAATAAATTTAAATATAAAATAGTCAAAATATTTCAAATGAATGAAATTATTGTTCTATTTTATTATGAAAATTATTTTATATTTTTTAAAAAATATAAGAAAATTTAAATTATGAGAAAAAATTTAAAAAGAAATACTATACATATATATAGATAGGTATAAATTGCTAATCACAGAAATCTGAGCCCTGTTAACAATTGATCATTATAATTGCTGAAGATGTTATAAATAAATATATATGCGTTTTATAACAGACACGTTTATAGAAAGATATCTAAACAAAAACACACATTCACACACGTTCATATAAAATTTTGCTATTTGATAGCCGAAACTTTACAATCATCGAACCTGTATATAACAAGATTCAAGCATTCATCCATTTTACACATATTCCTTACATAAATTTACTGTTTATATTCAGAAATAGAGTTCAATATTTTGATATTATCGAGCAAGAAGGAAACATTTTACCATCGCAGATATGCGTATAACAATTGAATTTAAAACGATTTTATTTCTACAACTAAAATAAAATGCATTTTATCGAAAAATTTCGATTGAAATAACGCATAATATTTTTTTTTCTTTCTTTTTCTCTCTTTTTCTTTTCTTAGTTTATTACGCATTTCGCGGTTATCAAAGATAATAACATTTATAAGTAATATCAGTGCACAGAGAGAAAATTTTGAGCATTCGTGCAAATTACGCTACATTTTTTAATAATGTAATTCTTTATTCTTTTCTTTTTTTAATTATATATAATAATGAAATAATTTATTTATTGAAAAATATCTATAAATTGACCAATGATTTCTTTTTTTACATGCACACGTAACGCATGTTACTGCCTATGGAGCTTATAAATTATTGTAAGTTTTAACATTAATTTGACAGATAATAATACTAGACATAACAACAATATATGTTTGATCTATTTTTACAAATAAACAATAATTTATACAGAGCAATTTTTAAAAAACTATATATATATACGTATATATAGTAATTAAATATTTATTTTAACTGGATAATTTTTGTTAATTCATTTCATTTAAATCAAAACAATATCCTATAATTTATGTAATAAATATTCAAAAATTAAATAATGCGAGGTCAAGTAACAAGAATTATGATTGCTTATATATACTCTCATATTTGGAGTATTTATAACAATGTTTAATTAGTAAATCTTTTATATTTATATGCAAAACTAAATTTAATCTTTATAGTTTATGTAAACTTCCAATACATACATAAAATTTATTCATATAACAAAAAACATCTTCATAATAATGTTGATCAGGTATCATTGGAACACAAGTGGTGAGATATTAAATCAATGCACAACAATAAAATATAAATGCCATTTTATAATACATATTCATAATATGTAAATTATTTATTATAAAGTAGATAATTCAAAACTATCTTGCACCACAATTATAATTTAAATAAGCCCCATAGGCAGATTATAAAAATTCACAAAAAACTTAAAGCAATGAAATAAAACTAATTTGAATATGAAATAACGATGTGAATTTCGATTAACTATATATAAATTTATTTTCACTACCCACGTTTATCACAGTCCACGCATGACTCGTTTTGTCTCTTAGTATTTTGAAGTCCTAAACGCCAACAACATTTGAGCAATCCTTCGGGTTGTTTAAATACAAAACACCCATCTAACCCATAAACACCACATGACTAGAACATCATAGAGCGCAAAGACAAAACTTAGTCTGCCGCTTAAAAAGCGAAGACATGTTTAGTCTAACTTGCGTTGTTCGCATAACTCTTCTAAACCTCCAGTCTTTCTGCATAAAAATTATAACTCTTTATTTGATATCTCTAGTCATGTAACGAGGGTATACTTAAAATGTAAACTATAAGAGATACTTACAACGATGGGAGATAAGGAGTACCCGTATGATCTAATCGATGTTTATCTTCATTTTTCCAGCTTGAAACAGGAATATGTGGAGGTGGCAGAAAACTTCTTAACGACTGTACAAGCTGTATTGTATCCACCAATGCTATAACAAAATCAATCCAAAACATATAAATTTCTATTTCATTAATGGAAGAAAATTGGCAAAAGATATATGAAATAATCACAAAAGCAATTTTTAATATCTAATAATATCATTCATTAATGTGATATAAAATATAATTAATTTATAACAAAAATTTATTTGTAAACCTAACAGAAATATTACATTAAAACATAAATATTAAAATATATTATAGATAACATATTTTATTACTTTTTTGTAAAGCTTCTGATTGTTTTCCATATGGTTTGCACATTGCAGGACGTACACAAGCTTTCATTCTTGCCATATTTTTCATAACTTCTGCAAAAGCTCTTACGATTTTTTCTTGTCCTCCTACAATATGATAATCATTAATGAATCATTTAAAATTGACAAAGTACTTCATTGTTTTTTACTATATAAAAAAAAATTTTATAAAAAAATATATGAATTTGAAAATTTACAAATTACATTAAAAATTATTTTAAAGTTTAAATTTCTTTTTTAAATATAAATTATTTTAATACAAATGAAAATATTAAATTATATAATATATAATTTTCATAAAATATATTTAATAATATATATTTGATAAAAATTATCATAAATATTTAAAAAAAAAATTTATGAAAAATTTAAGATATAAAAATTAAAAATTTAAAAAATAAGTAAATATTTTGTTCATTTTTTAACATTCATTTTAAACATTAATTTTATAAATTAAAATCTATTAACCTTCTGAATTTGAAGATGCCCGAGATCCTTTCTCATTTTCCAATGGCCAAGCTCCATTATGTAAAGCTAATAAATCTTTATTTGCATTTCCTATTCCTTGTAAATTTCCCAAACCAAGTCCACTGAGATTGTCCAAATTATCCAAATTCGTTCTTAAGAAATCTGTTAATTTATGATCAGATATTGGAATATTTGATACTAAAGATTCATAATGTTGCTTGCCAGTGGTTTTTTTTTCTTGTGATACAGGTCGATGTGGAATATTTAATGATGGACGGCTTGGAGGACGTTGAAGATTTATTTGGTTTCCAGCACTTCTTATTTCAGTCAAATCTGCTGTTGATCCTCCCATATGAGTATTTGGATTAGCAGTGCTTAATGTCTATAATAAAAGAACATAATTAATTTATAAAAATAAATTTACATAATATACATAATATATATAAATTAATAATAAAAAAAATTCATGCTTACTGTTTGAAAATCTGTATTATGAGGAAAACTACTACGTAAAAGAGAAGCTGTTGTTTCATTTTCCTGAATATAAGTTGGTGCCATATGTCCCATTTTTTGAGTTAATTCAAGTTGATTTTTATAATAACGACAAGCAGGATTTGGACAGTTTTGTACCACTTCTATTATAAATTCTTTTTCCATACCAAAACATTCTCGTCCAATAGTATATGATTCCATAACAGCTCTAACTGTCCCTTCCAAGCCTAAATGTAGGCCATGTGGACCATTCATATGCTTTAACATCACAGCATTTGCAAAATGTTCATATGGCAATATTATTTTTCCATTTTCCCTAAGAACTAATCTTCCCTGAGAATCCAGAGCAATTCTTGATGCCATCATCCTATTTATATATTATAAAACATATATTTAAAATGAAAAATTATTTTTTACAAATATATTAATAATTATTTTATTCAAATATATACATATATTTGACGAATGTATATATATAATTTTTATATGCATAACATTATATAAATATTATAAAATATTAAGTATTCTTACTGCAAATAGGCAGCACTTGGAATCATAGATGCATCTTTAAATTCAGAAAAGCATTGCAGCAGTTCGATGCTTGGATTCCAACCTTTATTTTGAAGATAGGCTTGTAATAACATATACATTTTTTCAGTAACATAACCAGCACTACTTGGTGTTCCAGGATAACCTGATCCTCCGCCTGGTGGTCCCATTTCGGTTTGCATACCTTTGGCAACAATATTTTTCATAGTTTCTGCCAAGTCCATTCTGTATAAATAAAATTATTTCTATTAGTTCTTCAAAAAAAAATGAAAAAAAATTTCTACAATTAAAAAACTAAAAAGCACATCATAAACATAAATGTAGATTAAAATTAGTCGCTAATGTTATGTGTAATTTATAATTTTTATTTTTTTTTTTATAGGAAAATATAATATAATTTTAATTAATAGAATATTCTTAATTTCAATTTGATGATTATATTATAGATTAATTTGCAGAATCGAATATCTTTGAATAATTTTAATTCGTACAAAACTAATGTTTAAAATATTAAGATGTACAGTAACCGTACCGATGCTAATTGACACATGTAATAAAAAAGGGTCAGGAAAATATGTGTAGGTTGCCAGGGTAGCAAGCTTGGCATTTTAAAAATCCATGCATATTCGAATCCTCCGGCCATTGTTATTTTCGGGATGAAGACGT
>NW_006264258.1:23720-26635 GCF_000469605.1 Apis dorsata | reverse complement strand
AAAAAAACACTGATGCGAGCCACCGCCCCCCTTTAAAAGCGGAGGGAATGAACGTTTTGGACACTCACCCCGTACCGAGCACGACTTTCACTCACTCGAAGTGTAACCGGGAACACTACAGGACCCGTTTATCACTCTAATCGCCGCTACTTGGCATATTCTCATTAATGATTCTCCTCACATTTACGAATAACGTAAATCGTGATAATTATTTCCACAAAGATTGTTTGCACAGCTAGCCGCCAGAGGCGCATCACCTTCACAATTTTTAGCGTATCCACGTATATATGCATCTAAGGCATTTCAACGCTTACGCGACGCCACTTTGCGCATTTATCAATATTATTTTTTACAATTGATAGATTTGATACTATTCAAATATTTCCTATTAATTGAAAACCGTGTATTACGATTTATCTTGTCTCATGTTTTATTTATATTTTAAATTATATAAATATTAAAATATTTATTTTTTTTATAATGTATTTATATATTTATATTTGATTATCTGTATTATTTAATTAAATTGTACAATTATATTTTTTAAAACAAAATTATTATTTTATCTTATTTAAAAATCGATGCATATTTATTTTTNTTTATCAATTTATATTATATTATTAAATAAATTACATTATTAATATTTAAATAATTATTTTACATTTTTATAAAAAATTGTATATAAAAATATAATAATATTATTGCTATTTATTCTACTTCATAATATTTGCTTAATATATGTTTATCATTTGCATTAATTTATATACAATTAATATAATTAATATATAATATAATTATATAATATAATTAATATAATACAATTAATATAATTAAAATAATAAATTTATACTTTCAACATTTATTTTATTTGCACTTATACAATTATATATTTATAAATAAATATATATCTATATAATTTAATTCATAGATATATAATTAATCAATTTATATTAATCTATAGTCTTTGTAATATTTACCATTACATTTATAATATTTGTAGTATTATATATTAATATTTTATACTTATATATGTAAGTATATTAAATTTTACACTTATTTCACTTTAAAAGAATTTTAAAGAAAAATTAAATTTAAATTGCTTATACAGCAGTGATACCAATTATGAAAGTAGAAAAAAATATTCCAAAGAGCGTAAACATGGCCTCGCGGTATAATCACGCTATTCAGCGAGTTTTAGCAAAATTAGAAGCATCTATAAATTCGGAAAATTATTATGAAGCTCATCAAATGTATAGAACTTTATACTTCAGGTAGGTTAATAATGTAATTAATCAACATCGTCAAAGAATCATTTTTACACAATCATTGATATGATTGCTTAACCTCTTTTTTCAGATATCTTGGACAGAAAAAGTATTCGGAACTTTTGGAATTACTATACAATGGTTCTACACTTTTATTACAGCACGAACAAGTATATAATCTATTCTTTCTTTTTTTTTTATTTTTATTAATTTTATTAAATATAGCATACGAGAAATATCAAAATGATGTCATAATGCATATTTCTGAGTATTATTTAGAAATTTTTCTCGAACAATCTATAATTAAATTTTATTGTCAGTTATTAATATTTACTAAATTAAAATTTTTTTTGTTTTTTTAAATAAAAATTAGAATATTTTAAAATATTTCAAAATACAATAAATGAAAATATTTTATATCAATTAATAATAATATAATATTTTGAATTATTTATAACATATTTGCAATTTATTCATATTATACTAATATATAAAAAAATATTATATTATTATTTTTTACCATTTATAGCATGCAAGTGGAGCTGATTTAGGAATTTTATTTGTAAATGTTTTAACACAATCAGGAACAGAACCTTCTCAAGATTATTTTGAAAAAATTACAAACTTGTTTAGTATAATGAGTCCTTTATCACCTGAAAGAGATGTTTTTGTACAATCTGCTCTTCGATGGAGTATAAAGAATACAGATTATAAAATAGGTCATCCAGATTTGCATCAAAAAATAGCACAAGTATTTTGGAGAGGTAATTTATTTAAGATTTATAATATATTAAGACTAAATTATGTATTAAACTAGATTATTATGTATATAAATTATGTATATCTAATTACATATTAGATATTTTAAATATGCAATCTTTATCAAATATATATATTTTTTTAGAAAAAAATTATGTAATGGCAAGACAACATTTCATATATAGTCGAGATGGTTCTGGATGTGCTGCAATGCTTGTTGAACTTCATGAACAACGTGGTTACAAAAATGAAATAGATCTTTTTATAGCCCAGGCAGTCTTGCAGTAAATATTCTCACCTTATTCATTTGAACATCTAAATAATACTTAATACTTAAAAACAATATAAAATATATCTTAAAAATTATTTTAATTTATTTTTAGATATCTCTGTTTACAAAATAAAACAACTGCACAAGAAGTTTTCAATTCTTATACTTCACAACATCCGAAAATAAACAGAGGTCCACCATATCTTCTACCTTTATTGAATTTTTTATTTTTTTTATTAAAAATAGTTGATAGGTAAGTATAAATTTTAATTTATCTATTTAATAAATAAAAATTTATATTAATGTATATATTTTGTTTTTTAGTGGTAAACTTACTGTATTCACAGTACTTTGTGAACAATATCGAATATCTTTAAATAGAGATCCATGTTATCGACAGTACTTAGATAAAATAGGACAATTATTTTTTAATGTTCCATCCCCACGTCCTCGCAATCAAGGATTATTTGGTACACTTTTACAATCTTTTTTTAATGGTCTTGAAGATGAAGGTTCAGATGATGAACAAAGAAATATTGCTTCAACTTCTCAAACAGCACAAGAACTTGATTGATTAAAAGTTACACGTCACTGTGCAATGTGATGAAAGTAAATAATTA
>NW_006264258.1:18448-23313 GCF_000469605.1 Apis dorsata | reverse complement strand
ATAGTAGTGTCCCATATATTTTCAATATACACATTATGTTGATCTTTTTAGATCTTTGAATATATTGAAATTAATTTTTTTAAATGATTTGTACAGATAAATTTATTTAAAATAAAAATATGTGGGATGCATTTCTAGAGGAATTTTTCAAAGTTATAAGTTAGGATTCATCAAAAAATGAACCTGCATAGAGACAAAACTTTCATGAAAAATAGTAACTCATATGTGTCTTTTTTTCATTCATCGGTCTGTTTTAATATTATATTTAAAGATTATTTGATATATTGAAACTGGGATAAAACTTTTGAATCATACATATAGAATCCTATTAAAATTACTGTGAAATTTAAAAGCAATCATGAACTTTGAATAAAATTCTTGTACTAATAATAATTTGCATATAATAATGTATGTTTAAAAAAAACATGTATTTGAGTATAACTGCTGAAATGAAGATTTATTTTATATAAATTTAATCATATGACAAATAAACGTGACATAACATTTATAGCTACAGAAAAGAATGCTTAATGAAATTACTTGTTGCTGAAATACTAAATAAATGGAGTGAATCATACGTAAGTAATTATCATAGCAGCAAGTAAAATATTTATTTATTAAACTTTATATTAGTATAATTTATATCATTTAAAAATTTTAGCAAAAAAAAATTCCTATTTAATTATGAAAATAAAATAGCCATAATTCTATAATAAAGCACGTTTCTGTACTGATAAAAATAATACAATTGCTGTGTATTTGAAAAGTATAGAAAAAAAAATATGATCAAGAATATAGATTTGTAATAACTATAAACATATACAAACTTATATATATTCTTGTAGTACATATGTAGTATACAAAGTATCTTTTTATTATGAGATTTATTACAATTTATTTTTCCATAATTTATCAACACAGCAAATATTGTACAAATATTTAATGGTTTAAATTTGTTACAAACACACATAGTGTGTTATTTTTAAACTTTTAAACAGAAGTAAATTAAATTTTGTTAATAAATTAAATTTCTCAAATATATTAACAGAAGTGATATATAATTGTTTTCTATATTAGTAATGATATAATATATATATCATATTATTTAAGAATTTATTAAAATTTATACCGTACAAATACTATACAAATAATATATGGACATATTATTCTTATATATAAAGAATTTATCATAAAACAATAAATTCAAATATAAAATATTGAAATATTACAGATATATAATATAATAGTAAATGAAAATAACATGCTAATAGAAAACTTGTGTTATATACAATTATAATTTAAAAATACTTTTTATTATTATTTTATTATTATTTTATTATTATTTTAAATTTATTTTAAAAATATTACTTATATACTTTATAAATACAATGCATTGTTTATATAAATAATATTTAATTATATAAATAATTTTTAAGATATTTTAATTATTTGCTAAAAAATGCTAAAAAAACATTTAAACTAAACAAGAAATATTAATTCTAATAATTATTATTCGAAATAAATTTGTTTTTAAGTAATAATTGAATATAAATAATATAGATAAATTAATTATAACATTATATTGATTGATATAAATATTATTATTAATGCACGTTAATTTATAATAATTCAAATGAAATCTTAATGGATAAATAAATTATGGCCGATTGTTGATTAAAAGTACATAACAAACAAAGACATATAAAAATAAGATTAAATACTATATATAAGTTATATATAAATGGATTTGTGGGATAGCTTCAGAAGATCTAGAGATCAAAATAAACACAAAAAATACACAAAATGTTATTTGAAGCTTATTTATTAAGTTATGAGCAATTTAAATTTACATTAGATAAAATGAGACAGTATTATTTTTGTTTTGCTTCATTTAATGCAAATCTCAATTGCTTATAACAATAAATAAATCTTATCTGTCATTTTAGTATATTAAATATTGTGTTTGATATAATCTATAGAATTCTTCAAAGATGTTCCATAAATATATTAATATCTTATATATAATTAAATTATGAATTAATTTTCACTTACAATTGGTAAAAAATGAATAACAAATATTTCAATGATTAATAGAGTAATACATTTAGAATTTTAAACAAAAAATTATATAAACAAATTATAAATGATAAATTTCTTATGTGTAATAACACAGAAAAAAAATTTTAATATTTTTTTATTTATATAAACTTGAAATTATATTTTCAAATTTTTTAATTTGTTTTAGTAATAATTTATGCGAATAAATTTTCATTTTACATTTTACAAAATTTAATTTACATATACAAAAAATATATTTAGTTACAATAACAAATGTACAAAGTTTTTAAAAATCATAAAAATCGTAAAAAAAAAAAAGAAATTTATTATACTATATAAGTAATGCAATATTGTAATTCATATAATCTAATATTTTTTAATTGTAATTAAACATTTTCTTGTATTTAATTTCTTAATATATTCATAATAAGCATTTTTTAAATAATTTACATCTGTAAAAATATTATATATGTATATAACTACATATTTCACACAAAATTCCTACATACATACGTTTGTATACCTTATGAGTAAAAAGTGTTCATAAAACAAAGATGATCTTTGTTCATTTTTTTTACAAAATTAATAAAAAATAAATGCAATATAAAAAATTAATTAAATCTATACAATATTAAATGAAATAATATTATTAATATGTTTCAAAACCAGGAATAGGAAATTGCTTAGAAAATGTTTCAACTTCTTCTCTTAAAGCTGCAACTTTTGCTTTTATATTAGCATCAGTATTTAATACTCTTTTATAGTCAACAAGTTTAGGACCAGAAATATTAGATACCTCTTTAGAAAGTAATAATCCTAAAAAACATTTAGATATTTATATAAATATTTTTTATATATGATTGCATTAAATTTTAAATTCTATTTTAATATGTTCTTTTAAAATAAATACCTTTGTGTATAAAGTTTACAACTTTATCAATATCTTTTTCAACTAAACCACGAGTAGTTAATGCAGGTGTACCAAGTCTGATACCACTACAATTCAATGCACTTTTATCACCAGGTACTGTATTTTTATTGCAAGCAATAGAAATATTTTCCAAAATTTTTTCTGCTTTAGCTCCAGTAATACCTGTAGATCGTAAATCTACAAGCAACATATGAACATCAGTTCCATCTGTATTAATTTTATAACCATACTCTTGTAATTTTGTACATAGTCTTTTTGCATTAGCTATAACTTGTTTCTGATATTGAAGAAATTCTGGTGATTTGATTTGTTTCATTGTTGTAGCTATGCCTGCAATTGCATGATTGTGAGGTCCACCTTGTAGTCCTGGAAATACAGCTTGATTAATTTTATCTTCTAAATCATACATAATTTTTTGACCATCTTTTCCAATTTTTCTAATTCCTTTGCGAAAGAAGATAACACCTGCTCGAGGTCCTCTAAAAATTTAAAAAAATTAAATATTATCTAATAAAATATAACAAAAAATTAGACTGAAAATAAAACTAGAAATTAAAATCATTTACTTATATTATTAATTATAAATTAGCAATATACCTTAAAGTTTTATGTGTTGTAGTAGATACAATATCACTATATTTAAATGGGCTAGGAATTAATTCAGCAGCAACTAACCCTGCTACATGAGCCATATCACTAAATAGATAAGCATTATTTTCTTCTGCTATTTCTTTAAATCGTTTGTAATCTAAACATCTACTATAACAAGATACTCCTGCTATTATAATTTTAGGTTTAAATAATCTTGCTTCTTCAGCTAATTTATCATAATCAATTAAACCAGTATTAATATTAACTTTGTATGGTTTTGATTCAAAAAATAATGATGTTGCAGAAACTTTTTTATTTGCAGTAAAAAAACCTGAAAAGTTCATCCAAAGAATTTTAATAGTTTTAATTTTAATTTATAATATTCTTATGAATTTATATAAAATACCATGTGTAAGATGTCCTCCATCTGGAAGATCTAAACCCATTATACGACCATGAGGCTCAACTACACCTGTATAAACAGCAAAATTAGCTGGACTTCCTGAATATGGTTGAACATTACAACCCCATTCTTCAGGATTTAAATTAAATGCATCTAAAGCACGTTTTTGTGCTAATAATTCAATTTCATCAATATATTCATTTCCTCCATAATATCTGAATATGATAATAAGGATAATTATAACAATTAATTTTAATTATTAATAAACATATAAATGAAAAGAAATTAAATAATAAAATAAGAATAAATTAAAAGATAACAAAAAAGATAAATTGTAAACAAAATTATAAACAATACCTTTGACCAGGAAGACCTTCACTATATTTATTATGAAGGCAAGAACTTAAACATTGAAGAACGCTAAGAGATGTAAAATTTTCACTAGCAATCATTTCAAGACCAGATTCTTGCCTTTTTTTTTCTTTTTTCATTAATTCAAAAAGCTCTGGGTCTGTTTCCCAGACATTTTTATAAATTAATCCAGGCATATGCTATATAAGTAATAATTTCTTAATATTTATTTCGTACATTAAAAATAGATTAATAAGTTGAAATTTATTTCATATAATATAAGAAATATATTGAAGTAATTACATTAATAAATACTTGTTTATTTTTTAACTTTGTAGGAAGTTTTATTTCATATTATTGTGCAACTTTTACTTATTATTTTGATAAAGTTCAATGTTTTCGTTGATAACCCTTTGTATAATGACACAATAAAAAAGAAATCTAAATATACTATATACATATATATAAAATATACTTTGATTATTATTATTTATTTATCACTTGTTTATTTTATATTATAATTATATATTT
>NW_006264258.1:9857-18060 GCF_000469605.1 Apis dorsata | reverse complement strand
TTTAATTAAAAATTTCTTATAATTTAATTAATACGTAATATATATTTCTATTTTAATCAAAAAGAAGAAAAGAAGATATATAAAAACTTATATATTAAAATTACTTGTATATTAAAAATTAAAATATAAATATTAAAACTTCACATATTGTATTAATTAATTAATTAAATAATTTATATTATTTATCAGAATAATAAAATAACAAAAATTAAATATAAATTGTTTATATTATTAAAAACATTAAAATTATATATAGATTAATACAAAAATATACATAAATATACATAAATATATAAACAATAATATAATAATTCTAAACAATATAATATAATTCTAATAAATTAAAAAAATTAATATATGACCTATCTAAAAATATATATAAAATTTGTTGAATTTGTTTTATTACTATTAACTACATGAAAAAAATTATTTTTAACAATAAATAATTTATAAAATCACTTACAAGTTTTGATGTGCAACAGGTGGTTGAAAAATATACGTTGAGATTCGAAACGCTGCGAAAGACTTCTGATATGTATTCTTGAATAGCATGACCTTTTATATGTTTTGTTCGAGTGATTAACCAATTTTTAACCAATCGAAAACAACGTTGATTTATATTCGACCAATTCATAGTCATAATTAGAGCCATTTTCTTAAATCACATATAAAAACTCATGAAATACATATAATGAGAAAAAAAATATTCATACATTTTTTAAAATGAAATAATTTTTTAAAAATTAAACCAAATGATTTGAATTTTTTTAAAATATTAAATATAAATAATAAAGATTAATTTAATAAATATATAAAAAAAAAATTTATAAATTGCTATTAGATGAAATTGTGAAAAAAAAAATAAAAATTATGATTTTTAATTTTTAATTTTTTTATCTGAATCTATAATGAAAATTTTATATTTTTATACTTTTTTATAAATTTTATAAATTTAAAAAAATTATATGCACAAAATTTTATTAAAATCTATTAATATTATTATGAGTTATACACACGATCGAAAATTCTCAAATTCGCAATTTTTCACGATTTTCAGCTTATAATTATAATAAATTTAAAAAAATTTATTATTTTTCGATATCTTTAGCTTTTTATGCATTTATCGATTTCGATGAAACTTTATGTGTATATATACAATCAGTCACAAAAATTTTTATACATCTTACGCAAATTCAATTAATAATTTATGTTATCAAAAATATTATATATCACCAATATTTTTGTTTTATATTGTGTATATAGACCATAATGTTATATATGCAACAATTTTTTTTAAATGAAATATCACTTCAAGAAAATGAAATCAATTTTTAAAGTTATTTTATAAAGTTATTTTTAAATTTTATTATTTCATTTTTTGAAAATATAATTTTATAATAAAATCAAAAACAAAATTTTGAATTATATTAAAATATTTGAACAATATTTGGATTTTAATATTCTATTATACTATTATAAGAAATATTTTTATGCAAAATATGAAAAAATATATATAAATTTAATTGATTTGAATTGATTGAAGAGATGTTCGGAAAAAATAATTATATTTTTATTATGTATATTATATATTATGTATAATATATTATATTCTATATATACAAATTTTTATTAAAATTTTTATTAAAATATATAGAAATTTTTATTAAAATTGAATTTTTTAAAGTATACAAATTTTTGTTGAAAAAATTACTGATTGTAATTTAAATTTATAAAAGGCATGTTTTAGATTAATAAATTCAAATAAAAAAATTAAAAATCATGATCTTTACTTTTTTTCTTCACAATTTCATCTATATACACAATAACAATTTAATTTATATTAATTTAATACACATTATTATTATTTAATTTTAATTTTTATTATTATTATTTAAATTTATTTTTTTTACACATTATTTAGTAAACAAACTAATTCTTCTAACATTTCAAAAAAATTTAAATCATTTGATTCAATAAAAAAATTATCCTATTTTAAAATATATGAATACTTTTATTCTTTATTATATGTATATGAACTAGAAATTTATTATATTTTATATAATATATTCGTTAAAACTATGTATTTAATAATATGTAATCGTATTGTCTAACCTAAAAATTGAAAAGTTTTAAATCAACAACATTTCTGTTGATATCCATCATGTACACGCGCGTAAATTTCAAATGTAATTTCAAATATTTTCATTTCAATTCAATATCAAAATTAATTTAATTTATAATAGTTAGAAACATTTAAAAATTAGTTTATATAAATGTATAAAAATTTTTTTTTAATCAATTATATAATAAATATAATTATTTAATAATTATTGTTATATAAAAAAATTAAAAAAAATAATATCTAATATTATATCTAATATAATAAAAATATTGAATATACATAAGTATTATTAAATTTTAAATAATTATGTCATTTTTTTGTAATTCATTTAAATACTTTTCTTCAATTCATTTTTAAAAATGAAAATCATTAATATTTTTGAAAATAAAAAAAAAGATTATAATCCGCACATAAAAATATTTTAATACAACAGATGTTATGAAATTATATAATTAGACTTCCTACCAGAATATTCCCTATTAAAAATATGTTACAGATCTAGAAATTTTCTGCTATAATCGTCTATCAATATATTTTTGATAATTTAATTCCACTTTTTAATTATTCAATTGGAAATGTTTCACTGCATCACAATGCAACTTACTCTATTTTAAATTTTCAATTAATAAGAATTTACAATAATAACTTTTGTAATTTTACTATAGCAATACCACTTGTTTGAAAGTAAGTAGTTCACTCTCATATTTTCTTCGATTATATATAAAACTACAGTATACACATTATATTCTCACTGATCAAGTACCATTAACTTACTTTTATCGAGATTTTTTTTTTTTATTACATTATATAAAATGTAAATGTCTATTGATAATATTCTAATTTTTTTACTTATTTTCTAATGAAAATTTGTCAAATAATTATAATAATCAGAAAATTAATATAACATTCCTTACGAAATTTTTAAGATATAATTATTATTTCATAATTAAATCAATATTATAAATTATTAATATTCATTTCAAATATAAAATAGTCATATAAAAAGATTAAAATATAAAAATTTAACAACTTATTTAAAGAAATTAAGACACTTATTTTGTAATAAACATTCATTGGCTATAATTTTCATTCTTTCATATTTTTTATGAATTAATTTTTATTATGATATATATATTAATCTTATTCATATATAGTATTTTTTTTTATTTTTTTATATTATTATTATTATTTTCGAACTTATTGGCTTCTTAATAAAAAAATTATAAAAAATTTAAAAATTATAAAAAAATTGTAATAAAAAAACTTAAAAAAATTAAATGTTATCACAAAATATTAATATATTTGCGAGATATTTTTAAAGCATAATTTTATTCCAAAACAAATATAAAAACTGATTTATAAAATTGATTTATTAAATTATAATCAATTGAAATTAAATGAAATGAGACAAATAAATAAAAATGAAATAAATATAAATAAAAATGAGATAAATATAAATGTAAGTAAAAATGAGATACATAATAAAATAAGACAATTTTATTTGATTCTTCATTTAACTTAAATTGTTTATAACTAAAAAAATAAACTTCTGATATTTTTATATACTAATTTTTGTGTTTCTTTTGGTTTCTAAAATCAATTTTTCAAATATGTTTCACAAATATATTAACATTTTATAATTTTTCCTTTCATTTATTATAATAACTATTAGAAGATAAATGAAAAAGAAAAAAAAATAATAGTGTAAAAGTAAAAAATATTTCATTAAAATAAATTTTTATATTTTTTTTTAACAAATTTTTAAAATTAAAAGTTGAATGAATTTAAAATATTTGACAGGAATGTATAAAAAAATAAGTAATAATAAAATAATATTGAATTACAAAATTTGATGAAAAATATTTACATTATATATCTTTATATATATATATATATATATCTTATATATTTTTCAAAAATATAGTAAAAATTTGTTCTAATAACAGTAATTATATTATAATATAATGTTTAATAATCTGTAAGGAATGATAATTATAAATATAACATTATATAATAATATTAATAATAAATATTATAATATTATATAATTATAATGATTATGATAATTTTTATTTTAATATCAAATATTATAACTAACATATTATAACTACAATCAAATAGTAGTGATATGAATAAAATATACAATATTAACACTCATATGTAATTATTAAATTGCAAATATAGATTATATTAATTGATGATAAGTTAAAGTAAATTAACTATTTTAACATTAAACAAGAAATTATTTCATTACAAAAATTAAAAATTAAATATTCAATAATTAAAATTCTATTTTAATTTTGAATATATTATTATTTGAGTTTACTATTAATTAAAGAAAATATATAAAAATTAATAATTTCAAAAATAATATTAATTATGTAACATGAAAAATTTTGTTTAAAAAATCTTTTTCAAAAAAATTATTTCAAATCATTGTTTACATTTAAATTTCATTAATTTCTTCTATATCATATTATATAAACTCCTACTATATGTTTTGTAAATTATATAATAAAAAATATTTTGGAATTAAATAATAAAAAATCATATTTTACAATTTTTGATATTGTTTAAATATTACATTTATCTAACATATTTTAATTAATATAGCAAATGTACTTTCTTATAAATTATTAAATTATTAAATCTAAAATATAATTTTTTTTTAAATTTAAAATATCTTTTAAACATATAAATTTGTATAAATAACAAATAATTTGAATTACTAATTTGGAAAGATAGATAAAAAAATATTTAGTTCTTTGTTTCTTGGCCTACTTATATTTTTTGTATTTTTTTTTTTTAAATCAATTTAATTATATACAAGTGTAAAAGTTTTCAAGAATAAATTTTTCTTGTAATATATTCCTATTCGATTTTATATTTAGTATTACTACATAGTTTAAATTTATATTTTTACATGAATTAATATTTTAATAACAATTTATAATATTAAATGTAATTTGAATTCTTAAAAATAAAATAATATTAACATAAATGTATTAACAGAAATTAAAATATATGACATTGTTGTCAAATAAGATAATCGATTAAAATCGTAAAACATTCATTTTATTCTATTTATTATCAACTATCTTTTCTTTTGTTTACGCATTTCGTAGTTTTCTTTATTCTGCTTTTTATTTGCTTAGAAAAAAATTATTGAAAAATTATTGATAAATTTTACAATCGCAATTGAGCAGCTGCTACAATATTAGCTGTACAGAAACAGAAATGCATTACAATTAATTACAAGCATCATATCATGTATTAGAAGTGCATTTTTTGCGGATTATTATATGTAAATCTGATATATTTTTGTTTTCTTTTTTTTTATTATTTTATAATACAATAACTTAAATAATTTTCTTCCAATATAATTTTTATATGATTTAGTGCAAAAAATACATAGTTACTATTAACATTGTCACAAGTGATATTCATCTATCTTCAACTTCGAAATCATCATTACTGTTAGTATTCATTGAGGAACGTAACAATAAAATGTATATGTATACAATTAATATACATATGNATATATATATATATAATATATATATATATATATATTATATATATATATAGACACGCTATTCCTTCAATCGAAACTTCTGCATTGCTTTTATCAAAAAAGCAAATCAAAAAAATTATCATTAAAAAGAATCAGAATGATTTTCATACATAATTTAATTACAGAAATGAAATTATTAATTTTCTCAATTCTAAAAATTATTTAATATTTCTTTAGTATTTTATCTTTCCATGATTAACAATTTTATGAGTTAAAAGAAGAAAAAAAGAACAAAGAAAATTTGAATTTGTTCAAAACCACATAATAAAATAATTGCAGAAATTCTAAATTTTTAATAGGATATATATTAAAATTATTTTGAAGAACAAAAATAATCAACTGCAGTTGAATGTTTACAATGAAACATATGAAAGCATATACATGATTAAAATTACGGCTGTAGTTAGTCAAACTAGCTGTACAATCACGTTTGGGTTTACAAAATATTGCAATCTTCACAATTAGCATGTCCAGTCTTCATAAATATTACTGCACATCGCATAAATTTCTTATTTATTATCAATTTATAGTAATTATTCGTCGATGTTGAAATGCGCTTTAAAAAACGTGGCATCATCAGAATAATAACATACTCATAAGAGCTACATTTAATACATTTCTTTAAATTATATAATATATCAATATAAATTATCGTTCCAATTGTGTTGTAGCAATTATTCTAATAGACTAACTAATTAACTTGAATTAAAATCATCAACTTGATATATTTTAAGAGTTTTGTATTGAACTTCTAAAATTCTTTCTTTTTTTTTAAATAACTATAATAAACTAAACTCTTAGAAAAAAATTTATTTATTAAATAAATTGAATAAATCGCTCCATCTTCTCTCAATATTTAGTAACATTCTTAGGTATTGTGGAGCCATGAATTAAAACGTCTCGAAGAAAGACTTTAATCACAGTTACAGACAGGAGAAAATGTTGAATAAAAGATGATCCATAAATAATAAGAAATCTTGTAATAATATCGTGGCAAGTTATCGCGTAAAGTGTATGCAGTGAATAAAAAATAAAAGAACAAAATTATGAAATAATTAATAAAACAAAAAAAAGCTTGATTAATGAAATTGTGAAATGACCCTTCTTTTTAAATAATTTTTATCTTCTAATATATTCTATATAATTTGCTTAAATCGTGATGAATTTGCTATATTCAATGTGTTTTTCCTTTTTTTTTTCTGATATTGTAATTGAGATTATTTCGTTATTAATGTTAATCTATTATTACATATTTGCAAAATTTCATAGAATCTCAATAAAATATATATACGCATAAAACACACAAAGAATATTCAAACAAAAAATTTCAGGATGTTTGGAAGACAATCCAGAAATTTTAGAAATTATTTTGTGGATATTTTGTCATAATAATTTTGCTAAGAAATATATAATTTAATTATATCATTCTACAATTAAAGTTTAATTAAATTATATTTTATATATAAAAATGCATTAAGAAATGATGTAAAATTTTAATTAATATTTATTATTTTGCAAAGAAATATATAGAATGTAAGATTACAATATTAATTATAAGTTTGCGTTTCAAACATCCTGAATGTGATATAAAACGAGTATATATAGACAATTTTTTTCTGATTATGGGTATTAAATATTACATCACGAAGAACAGTACATAGTGTTTCTTTGGATCTTGTTATATTCAATTACAAAGATTTTACGTGGCAGGATCAAATAACTAAAATTTCGAGAAAAAATGTACTGTACAGAAGTAGTACGCTATATTTATAAATACCTTTTTGTTTCCTGATACGAGTTTTCTTCATTCTGCAGTTGTTATCCGTATTTCTTTATTTAGTACTAAAATATGCGTTTAAATAAATTCTTGTTCTTGATAGATTCGAATATAATGAAAACAATGTTTTCAAAAATATTTGTTAAATAATTGCCATTGATCAGCAAAATATTTACAAACATAAAAATTGATTTCGTAGAGAGAAGTGTCTAATCCATTGTTGGAGGCATAGTGGAATCAATGTAGTACCATCGATCCAGCCATTACGTAAAATCCCTGTCGATTCGAAAGGGAGAACTTCCATGATGCATAAAGTATCATTGCAGGGTCATTACAGTCTCTTAATCCATCGTATACAAAGCGTAAATTTACCTTTCGTTAACATGATCATAATATTAAAACTGTGTACTATCTGGCTGAAGAACCGAATACAAACGCATTTCCAACCATCGTATATCAGACGTTGCTTTCTTACTATAGAGTCGTATAAATTATATGAGTGGCTGCCTAATTTTATTCTTTTTCGTATGATGAAAATTTAATTGTAAATTTTAATGGCCTTTTCGAGGTAGTTGATACGAGAGCGCTTTGGCGCTTTGTTGACGTGTTCTAGGCCAAGCCAAGGCCTAAGTGGCGATGTGCCTGCATTTAAAAGTGGATAAACTACAAAATTTATTTTTCATCTATGTCAATTTAAAATTTTTTTATTATAAAATAGTTCATTATTTCA
>NW_006264258.1:5544-9513 GCF_000469605.1 Apis dorsata | reverse complement strand
TATATATATATATATATATATATATATATATATTTTCTTTTTTTAATACTTACTTTGATTTGGATGAATACGAAAATCTGCAAGATCCATGCAATATTCTGGCGAATCCATAATAAAGTGTGGTTTACCCATTGTTACCACCGCGAACTTAAACTTCAAAGTTTTTTTATGAATTCTCATAAAATATCAAATAAAATTAGATTAGGATGCCTACCTTTTCGAATTCTTTTTCCTGTACTCCCAATTTCTTCAATAGTCTTTCCTTCATTTTTGGAAAAGGCTCACCCTATGTAGATACAAATAAAAATATTTGTAACTGAAATTAAATTATTTATTTAGAAAATTTTTTTTTATTATACTTACATGTTTGATTTTAAAGAAAAAGGGAATACCAAATGTTGAAAAAATATCTTTATGGAAATGTGCAACAGGAACCAACATTTCATCATCTGCCAAATTTAATTCATCATTTGGAATTTCTTCTATCCTGTATAATTTTGTACCAGATGTATTTAAGTTATCTAAAGGTACATCTTCTCTTGGACCAGGTGAGACTTTACTAGAATTAATTTCTAATATCCTTAATTTTCCGGATCCATTTTCTGATAATTCTACTTGTTTTTTAGCTTCTTCAAGTAATGTTGCTACTGTTCCGTTTTTGTTAGGATAAAGAATAATTTCCTTTTCTTCTTTAAGAGATGGACCAACCCATATACATTTGAATTGCTTTTTATTTTCAAGTTCATTTACCCTAATACTAAGCTGTTGATAATACAATTTTTTCGCTTTAGGTTTACAATAAGAAACCAAATCTTTCAATGAACCTTCAAATGTACATTTTAATGGATGTCCAGGTGAATCTTTGTAACTGAAATATAAAAAATGTAATATTTATATATATAAATTTAATTATAATATTAAATATTACAATTATATTTTCTTACGTTTGACATTTAAAGAACTGCAGAAGATAAGGATCTGTACCAAGTCTCTGTGCCACAGCTTTTGCCATTTGGTCATATGTCATTCTTAATGAAAGTTCCATTGTAAAACCAGTATCATTAGGAATCGTTTTATCACAAAATGTAACTTCTACTCTATGAAATAGATCTCTAAAATATAAAATTTTCATATTAGATTTTTTGTGAAAAATATCAAATTTCGTAAGCAATCTTAACTTACTTAAAATATTCTCTACATGTTGGAAGCTCATACATTTGATTGTCTCCTTCTTTTTGAAAAACAATAATATCTCCATCCATTAATTCTTCAAGAACTTTTTCTAATGGTTCTGTTAGATTATCTATTTTTTCTACCAAATTTGGCTTAATTTCTTCATAAAGAGCTAATTCCGTATCAGGTGGAAAACCAGCTCTCTCATTTAAAATTGGTATAAGTTCCTCTGCATAAAATCATAATAATAATTATTTCTTACTGCTGTGAGATAAAAAATAAATTATTAACTAACAATTGAATTCTAAATTAATATTTAATTAAAATATTTTCAGAAAATCTATAAATATTACAAACAATAATTATAAATTATATAAATTTTTTTTATTACTTTTAATATTGATAAAATAATATTAAATAAAAAATAAAAAACAAATTAAGAAAAAAAAATTAATTAAAATAAAACTTACGGACTTTAGCTGTGACAGGCATATAATGATGTCCACAGTAATGAATCTTTTTATTTTTAGGATCATATAATTTAAAAAATAAAAGAACATCAGTATCTTTATCGAAAGGTGGTAATGCTGTTAAATCAGAATCTGGAGGAACAAGTTCAACAAATACATTCCAAACATTCGGGTTTTCCGCGCATTGATAAATAGATTTTTGAAGATCATTTTCTAATTCAATTGGCATTGGTCTACAAGTTTGATTTGAACGTACATTCAATGGCCATAGACGAATTTGCTCTATTGGATATTTCTGTAGAAATAGAATGAATTCCACAAGATTAATTATTTCAATTTCATAATATTTTAACTCCATAAAATCTTGTTACTCTTAAGTATAAGTTTTCAATCACCTACCGTATTTGTAGATGATCACAACAATATAATATATAACCAAATAGCAGCACGTATTATGAAGTCACACCAATATTTCAATCAAATAATTAAAAATATCGATAAAAGAAAATATCGATACTAATATATTTTAATATAATATGATGAGAGCAATAGCATGAAAAATTTTTCAACACTTACCAAGCTATCACTCAGCAATTCGAGAAACTCGTGCAAGGTACACTGCTTACGTACGCGAAATACACGATACAAAGCATGTTCTGGATCATACAAGTCATTCCCTTGGTGACCGTCAAAATTATCCTCAAGAAGGACGTTGACGGTTATATATAAGTATGCTTCTGTTCTTTCCTTTCTTCGTATTTGTTCCAGCCTCTTCTCCTCTTGCAGCCTCTCCACCAGCTAGACCAACAAAATTAAAATTATCCATATATGTACTAAATTCATCTCATTGGTAATTTTTCCTCATCTGTCTTCTAAAATTTAAACTTTTAGAAAAGCAGTGTACTAGTATCATGCTTTTGAGATTCGAGAACAAATAGTATTCGAAACATCAAAAGAATGAGTTTTGTTTGTCCTTTATATAATTTTAATTTTGTTCATCTGCCGCAATACAGACTACTAAGTCAAACAATTACACAATGAAAATTATTCAGCTGTGAATGATGGTTACATACTTTATAAATTAATACAAATAATATTAAAAAATAAATATAATATTTAAAATATTAATGAATCACAGGGATGATTTTTAATGGTTATAATAATTTATAAAATTTATTAAATTATAATCCTATAAATTTTCTAATATTTTTATTTTATCTATAGATTAGTTTTAAATTTTGATTAAAATATATGCTCAGTTAAATTTTATTAAAATCTGATGTATTAAATAATTTACACTCATCCCCATTTTCTCATTATTCAATCTTCTAGCCTTTGTTTTTGATTTCAAATTTGATTTTGGATAGATAAAATAAAAATAGATATAATGAAAAAAAAATAAGATAGACATTAGCAGAAATACAAAAAAAAAGGAAAATATCATGCAATAAAGAAAAATTTATTTTGTTTAATTTTCATTTAATTTTTATGAAAATTGTATCATGAATTGTTGAGATACTTTCAATTAGAATGAATTCATAATGTAATAGTGAAACATATATAATAGAATGAAACATAATGTAAGTTTTAATATTCAAATTATTAATAACAATAATTATATAAATAACTATAGATAATATTGAATTTTAATTATTAATAAAATGAATCCATCTTCATATCATGATTAGATTTAGTTTAATCAAAAAAATCTCAACAATTACTAAGTTCTCATAAAAATAAAACAAAAATTAGATAGTGAAGTTTTCATTGCTAATTTCTTTTTTTTTTTCAACATCCCCTCATATTTTGACCATGACTGCATAATGCGTCTATTCTATTTTGTTTAATTATAACTCTATATCCTTTTGTTTAATGAATTATATTTGAATCAATTCTGAAAAAAAGTGTAACATTATTCGCAAAAATTTAATTACTGTTTAGAACTTAATTAAATTTAACTGAGCCTTATTTTATATAAAGTTTCATATTAAAAATATATTTTTTGTTAAAATAAGAATAATATAATAATATAAATACTGATAAACAGTATGTACAGATCTCAATTATCATACTTGTGTATTATGAATATTTATCAAAATACATGACCATCATTTATGCCAAATAATAATAAAAATGTAATGTATAACTATAGTAGTGTGGAGATGCTTCACATTTGAATTATTATGCGGATGTTTTAAATAATAATATAGCTATACTTTTAACAAGTAAAATGTAAAGATGGTAACAAATTAACTAATGTGATTTTAATGTTTGAAATTCTCTAGTATTCAATAGTTTATTCTATATCTTTTCATTCATTTTATGT
>NW_006264258.1:2424-5307 GCF_000469605.1 Apis dorsata | reverse complement strand
ATATATATATATATATTCACTTTGTTCATGAGGCATTGAATTTTTCTATTTATTAATATGTAACAACAAATAAATAGATAGCATCTGTTAATGGTGATACTGACTATTAACATTGACAAAATTTAATGAATTAACGACTCGATTAATTAATTTAGACCTCATTACAAGGTTCGATATCCTAATTTTATTATTAACGTTGATTCAAAATATTAATTCATGAAAATCATAAATTTGATTAATATAAATCACATTTCACCTCATTCACTAAATCTTCATTAAATAACAAATACACCTTAGAAGACGTATTAAGGAAGAAACAGACATTAATAAATCCTACTCATAATTCATTTTCTCTTTTTTCACAATATTATCTATTTCATGAGTTTAAAACTCATTATTTCAAATCAGATTTTGAATAATTATCTCACTCTATTAACTAATAAGTCTTTCCTGCCAGTATTTTTCTTATAATTATTCACACATTTTCAACCTATTTTGCGATATGTCTGTGCATTTGTTACCCAAAGCTTTAGAATACTACAATACAATTATTTTTTTAGATATAATATCATACAATATTTATTACAATAAACATTTCAAAACGATTCTAAGGCTCATCATGATAATAGCCTAATAATCAGATTTATGCCAACCCGATTGCAATTTTTAAAATACCTGAAGTGCAACGCGTACATTAATTATAGCTGTATAATCTTTAGACAACTAATATATAAATATAAAATTTGTAAGTAATGAAAAAAATAAATTAGAAGAATCAACAAAAATTTCATTTTTACATGACTCAATCGTCCATACAAAAAAATCCTCTGTCGAAAAGATAAAAATACTTTCATTTGAATAAAACAAATCTCTATATATAACATTAATTAGTAAAGATCTACTGATAATATACATTTCAGACAACTGTAATATAACATTTTACATTGATTAATTAATTGATTAATCATATTAGAACAAAATATTTTTGTATATAAACTTTAATTTGATGTATGACGTAAAGAATTTTTTCTTCTTTTTTAAATATAAAATAAATATCAGCAAAGTAATGCGCGCGTAACACTTTACGTCACATAAAGTGTGACATATTACATGCAACATGTACCTGAAAATGGAGACAATGTATACAATATCAACATTTGGTGATATAACAGCATGAAGCTGATAACGCTATAAATTTCTGGTTATTAAAAAATATTAAGAGAAATTTTATAACAAATATTTGAAAATATATATATATGTATGTATAGGTGCTAAAAAAAATATTAATTTATTAAATTTAATTTGTAGATATTATTTTCTGATTTAATTCATATATCCAAAATATTGAATCTATTTGAATATGTTCCTATGTTATTAAACTCATTTCATCTTCGTATTTAACTTGATGTAATGTTTTATGAATTTAATGATTTTCTATGTTATGAGCTAAAATTAGCTCAAAACATATTTAAGAAATGGAAAGTTTTGTTGGAAAAAAATTCAACCAATTTACAACTCTTTCCATTTTTTTAAAAATCATGAATATAGAGATTTGGATTTCGAGAATTTTGCGTGCACGGACGAAGAGTCGTAGTCTCTGTATGTGAGTCTTTGATTGAGTCAGTCGCGTCTTTGTCACGTTCAAGGTCGCTCAACTCCTGGGAAAGCTCTCTTTGTAGGACGTTTCTGACCTCTTGAGGTATATCCTCTTCCTTAACTTCTTGTAAGACGTTTTCCAACTCAGAGTCCCTTATGTACACCAACATATAGGCATTCGTACAATGTTTCACAGCTATAGACATATCCTCATCTTGACCACCATAATTATGTTCAATAGCTTCTTGTTTTGTACACCTTGAGACGACATCATCGTCGAATTTGCACCACTGTTTCAAGATTGAGTATACATAATCAATGGTATTTGCATGGAATTATTACTTAAAATTATTTAAGAACAAAATTAAATTGAAAAATATATAAAATTATTTTTAATAAAAATAAAACACATAAACGATATATGCTATTAGGAACAAAAATTTATAAATTATTTTAAATATAATATCTATATTTTCATATTTATGTATAATATAAAAACTACACATACTTTTCCATCACCAGCTGGATTGATAAATACAACATAATGTCCACCATGATTATCTCCACTATGAACTAAGACTGCATGCAATGTGTAATCTGCACTTGTTGTTTCTTTATTTTGTAAATATTTGCCAAGACTTATTTTTTCATAAAATTCAAACCTTAATAAAATAATATATATATTTATAAAGATTAAAAATATAATAAAAAATAAATTCTATATAATAATAAGTTATTTATATATATAATAATAACTTACCTATCATTAAATTTCACAGAACAATCTGTAACTGGATCATATTGAAATCGCATTAAATGTAAATGCAATACTGGTGGAAATGATGAAAAGATAACACCTTTTTCCGCCTCTTGTAAACCATTTTCTCCCGCATCATATTTATTATCACCATCCAAACTTTCAGTACTCACATAATCATTAAACGACTCATAAACTAAAGTTAATTTTTAATATAATATAATATTTTATATAACACAAAAAACATGAAATTTTTATCTAATTAAAAAGAGATTTCTTCACATATATATTACTTACTATTTTTCTTTCCTTTAATATTTAATTGTATATCATAGAAAGTTTCAACCCTAGTTGATTTATAATCAATATTTTTACACTTGATAAATGACACCATTTTTCCTTCAAATAATTTTGGCACTGTACCTTCTACACATGTACCTTTCATTTTACTTTCCAACTTATCTAAAAGCTATAATAATTATTAGTAAAAATATATAATAATAATAATAATATAAATATATAATAATAAT
>NW_006264258.1:0-2205 GCF_000469605.1 Apis dorsata | reverse complement strand
TAATAATAATAAAATAAATAATCAATAATAATAAAAATCCATTATCTATTTACAGAGATAAATAATTATTAAGTTAAGATATTTTAAATTAATATGTTAAAGATATTATAATAAATAAATTAAATTTTATATTAAATAATTATAATAAATTAATAATAATAAACTAATAATAATATAATAAGTAATAATAATAAACTAATTCCTTAACAGTATTAATTCCTTACCACACGTAAAAATTCTTGTACATCATGTTGCATAAAAGAATCCAATGTTTCCCAACCAAAACTTTTAGTTAATTTTTTTGTACCTACTGGTTTATCAGAGAATTGCAATTCATGAAATACCCTTTGTAAAGCCAAAGCAACACTTTTGCTAGAGTCATCACTTTCAGTCGGCATTTTGTAGACAGCTTTACGTAACTGAAAATATAAAAAAAATAAATGACTAAATATTTGCATTGCAATTACAAAAATTTTAGGCTCTAAAAAATAAAATTACTTATTAATTTTGAATTTGAAAAATATTGTAAAATTTATTTTACTTGAGCTAACCTGATAATCTCATAATATCCATATTTTGTTGTGTTCCACTATTATTTTATATTAATATAATATACACAATATGCATTGTAAAAAATTTTAAATTATAAATTTAATTTACAAATTTTCAAATATTTAAAATGATTTTATTAATTTACCTGATTAGTAAAATACAAAGTTTGAAGCAAAGAATTCATATAGCATGTAGCACCTTGATTTTTTAAACCTACAAATCCTGTATGCTTTTTACTATCCCAACTGACACCATGTGGAGCATCAGCCATGACATGAACCTATTTTAAAGAAATAAATATTATAATATTTTTATAATATTATAAAAACAAATTTAAATATATTTAATATAATTTTTAAAAATTTTATAGAAAAATGAATGTGGAATAGAAACTAATGATATTTATTTAATGATATTTATCTCAGAAATCTAATTTGAAAAATTAGTTTATAAAAGAATCAAAAAGTTAAAAATTTCATTATATTTTAATTGAAAATAATTTAAATTAAATAACATGAGTATATAATAAATAATGAAAAATTTAAAAATCTGTATATTATATTTAAATTTAAATACAAAAGTTTTGTATTATTTTTTTTTTAAATATTTATAACATCACTAACCTCAAGTGTAATAGAATCATCTTTAATAAAACCTTTATCAGGATCCAAAACATCTTGCCATGTCATAAAATGACTAAATCCCCAATCATTTTCTTTACTATAGAAAAGATGTTGAATCTCTAAAATGAGAATTATACTTAAATATATTTAAAAATATATAATAATATGAGAAGTTATAATATATAAAATCTAAAAAATTAAAAATTAAATGAAATTAATCAATAATTTACTGGAAATAAAATATGTGATATAGATTATATATTAATATATTAATATATAAATATATTAATATACTAACTTCTACTAAATGGTTCCTGTCCTTCCTTACAAGAAAGTAATCGAAGATCTGCAACTGCATAACAACTCCACGATGATTCGCTTTCTCCATTACATTGCAAGAAGAAACCAAGTGATTTTTGAGGAGCTCTATCTTGTGTTTGACTTGATCTTGGCATTACCATTATTTTCCATGGTAAATTACGAACATAACATGGAGGTGATAATTGAGTTTCTTTCATTTTAGAAAGATTTTCCACTGTATAGCGAAATGTTGCTTCTGATCTTGCTTCGTCTATTAAAAAAATATTAATAATAAAATTTAAAAAAAACGAAAAAATTAAAATTTAAAAATTTTTTTTTTAATTTAAGATATTATAATTATTTTAATAACTATACTAATTAGTTTATTTTAATAATTCATAACTAATATTTTCAAATTTTATAATATATTGAAGAAAAGAAACATTAAATAATTTTTAAATAATATAAATGATTTTTTATTTCTTTACTTGAAAATGTATAGTAAAAGAATTAAAAAATTCTATTTTTTCTTACTTACATAAAATGTTATTTAATTGTATTTTATATTAATAACTGTTTCTTATTAAAGTATATTTAAATTTTCATTATTATAACAGTTTTCTGAAGATTATATAAAAAAATTATGTTATTTTATTTTTTATTACAAATTATAATATTATAAACTATAATTTTTGAATTCTTTTCTATAAAGTTAATTGCTAATATAATT
>NW_006264257.1:5340-19740 GCF_000469605.1 Apis dorsata | reverse complement strand
TATATATATATATATATATAATATATAGTATTTGTTTTTTTTAGTGAAAACATAATTTGATGATTTTTAATATTTTTTAAAATATTAAAATTAAAAAATTAAAATGATTGAAATATACATGTCATAAGAGTTTTATGAATTTTTTATTAGAGAGAATTTATTATTTCATTTAAAAAAGAGATCAATTATTCAGTTACATAAATTTATTGTCCATTTATTGTAATATTGATTCTTATATACTTTATACATTATATAAAGACCAATTTTTTATTTTCAGAATTCGGTATCGGCACAATTTTTTAATGTATATATTAAAATTTGGTATTATTACATGGTTAATTTTTATCATTTATATATTTAAAAAATTTAGTGTTCTTAGTTATGGTACAACTAATTTGAGTGCCAAGGAAGTTTTAAAATTAAGATGGAAAGACACATGGGACTTTATTATACATAAAACATAATAGACAATCAAAAACACAGAATTTTTTTTAAATATAAATTTACAAAATTATTATTTGCTTGTATTAAAAATTATTTAATTATATCATACATTTTATGTCGACAATATATAAATTTAATAATTATTGTAAGAACATTATCCAATGTTCAAGACACAAATTTAATTAATCTAGAATGTATTATTTTCTTATTTTTTTATTTTATAAAAAATATATTACTATATAGACTGATTATATTTTATAAAAAAAGTTTTTTTTATATGTATATAATAAGAAAATAAATAAAAAAAAACAAAAAATCTAATATTTATATTAGTTTTATAATTGTTATAAAATCTATGTAGAAAATATATATTCTATATTTAAAACAAGTTATATAATATATTTATGTATCAGAATATTAAAATATTAAAAAAAAAAAAAAAATTACAAAATTTAAACGAAATAAATAAAAATTTTTTACATAAATTTTGTTAATTCTTTTTGTTATATATTTAAGAAAATATGCAATTTTATTTTCTTTTATATATACAATTAAATAAAAAATAACACAAACAAATGACGTTTTATATATTATTAATATAGCCATATCTTCAATTTCAATTATTTTTTTATAACGTTGTTTTATACAATAACAATTTCTTAAAAATTATAACTTGATTAATATAACAAAAATAATTTTAGAATAAACAAAAACATATATTAATATGTAATCTATTAATTAAAAATTTCAATTTTTAAAATCAGACTTTTTTTTATATAATAAAAACGTTAACATTTAACATTTATATAAATTAAAAGAATTGTTTTATACAAATTAGATTCTTATAACTAGAACCAATAAATTTTTGTACAATTTTTAATGATAGCACCGACATAATTTAAAAAATATAATAATACATCAGAAGTATAAAACAGAATAAAATATACTATTTCATCATTAAAATTTAAAATACGTATTTAAATTCATTTTTTTTATGTAAGCCATTTTTATTATTGGTATTACATATTATTGGTATCATGATGTGTAAAAACTATAGATCGAATGAGACCATCTCGTACATTATCTGTACTATTACCAACGCGGAATGAAAAGGATACAGAATCACAGGTCATATTTTGTGTACAAATTCCTATTGGATACTTGCCACGTGCATTAAATACTACCCCAACTCGATAAACCTAAAATTAAAAGAGTAGAAATAATTAAAAAATTTTCATCTTACAATATTAAAATAATTATTTAGATTTGTACCCTATTCTTTAGAATACAAACAGCTCGATTAAACGTAATTTCCACAAGAGTATTCATTTTTACTTTCGTAGAAAAATGTGTATAAGTTAACCGAGTATTATCTGAATCAAGAAGATGAGCATATAAAACTTCGGTATATGAAATGCTATCAATACGATAAGTATTGTCATTAATCTGTAATAAAAATATATGACATTTAATATAAAACCTAAATATTATGTGTTCTTAATATTATTTAACTTACTTGTGTAGGTACTTGCACACCCAATACCCAAATATTTTTGTCTACACTAAATGTTACGGAACATTCTAATACATTTGTATTAACACATTTTGTTATAATACTATTTCGAGGTAAAGATCTTAAACAATATTGTTTTGTTAATTCTCGCATAGCACTTTCAATTACAACAGGAGATGAATTGTTCATAGATAAATTTTCAGCATCCTTTCTTGCTCCCATTATTGGCAATGCATTTGATAATGTACCGCTAGATTCAGCTTCATTAATAGATACAGGTTGATCATATGAAGACCAATAGTGTGGCATAAATGATTTAAAATATGGATCAACTGGTTTATAACATGGATTAACTGACTTCTACAAAATGTAATCTTATAAAAGGTACTGAAAATTCGAAAATTGCTATACAATATTTATTCAACTTACAAGCGAACAAGTTATATGTGTAATTGGAGGTTTGCATATATTAACTCTACTATGTGAATTAGTTGAAAATCCTTCAGGCATAGGTGCTTTATTCCCAGTACATAGTGTATTCATGAGTATTGCAAAAGTTTCATCTTGAGTAAGCAATGGTGACATTCCTGGTCCTTCTGCAAATTCCTGAGCACTTAAACTTAAAAATCTAATTTTTGATAATGCATTACCAATTACTGATTTTAAAGACTTTCCATCATTAGGATCAAGAGATTTTCTTGTGCATTCAGCTTTTGCCCAACGTTCCACTGCAATAAATAATTCCACTTCAGAGTTTATTTGTAAATCTTCTTGTTCTAACACTGTTAATAATGTTTCTAATTCAACTTCTTCCCAATTAGGTTCTCTTAAAACTTCATTCGTCCTTGTGCAAATAATTTCAAGACACTTTTCCATTAATGTACGTTCATCAAATAATCTAGCAAATTCATATGCTCTGCAAGCTGTTTTTGGAGACACATCAGAACATAGATATTTTGTACATTCTTTTATCAAAGGAGGAAGCATGTATTTTTTGGCACAATAACATAATTCACAAGCTAATTCAAAAGAATTTAAATCAACTCGATCTGTATATATGTATTCCAATAGAGCTTTAAAAGCTTCTGGTTGAACATCTTCAATAGATATCAAATCATTTTTTTCTGCCATACCCCCAAAAAACATAGCTTCAAAAACAGGACTAGACATAGCTAAAAATAATTTATGTACTTTTAATGTTTGTTGATGGGGTTCTTGACCAACTACAAACTTGCAGTCAGACCATTGTCCTGTTGCTAATAAATATTGAGTACGTTCTAAAAGTTTTTGTTTGTTGATCTGCCAATCACAAGGCAGATCCATCTCTGCAGAATTCAGAGTATGAGATTAAATAGAAATCACGCAATTATGTGTTGATTAAAACTGTAATAATAAAAGTAAGAATAGAAAAAAATAAAAGAAAAACGAGTTGTAAGAAAAGATTTAAACATTAAAAAAAAAAATAATACTTTAATATAATAAGTTTGATTATTATACATACCTATCTATTTATGTATTATCGCTATAAATATAAAATATGATATAAACAGTGCTAAAAAAAATTCGTAAAACTGTTCAATGTACATCAAAATACGCGCGGGAAAACTAAGTATTTTTCCATATTACAGAACTGTATGATGCATTATATAGTTTTAAATCATGTAATTTATCCAGAATTGCAATTCTGAGAACGGTTTTCAGATTAACTATAGAAATTCTAGATTATAAGTAGATAGTACAAGTGCAAAAACCTGTATCTTACTTAGTGCGTCGAATACTACGCCATCTTAGTTATGCTTTCAATCCATTATATCGTTTTTCCGAAGTCGTTGATGCTCCATCTCAATGATTTTTAATATAGTTTTGGATAATACGTGAAACTTTTTGGGTTTTATTTGATTCAAATAAATATATATATATGAAGGAAGGGTGATATTTATGTTGTCAATTTTGAAACAACGAACATTTAAACGGTGTCAAGAACAGTGTAAATAACCAAAAATCTCATCAAAAATATTAATTTATTTTCAAATTAAATAATGTGAAAGTTCGAATCTGTTAATTTTTCTAAGTAAAAATTGAGGATTCTTGATCATCTTATGTGGATCAAAAAATGAAATGATTATTTTAAGTTTTCCGCGAATTTTCATTTGATGACCGTTGTGAGTTTTTCCAATGGCGCATGCACGGCTCAGCTGTGTGCAATCGCGACCAATTTGCGTAGAAAAATAATGTATTTTATAGTATTTTTATTCAATTAGACGAAGTACTGGATACGGTATTCGTGATATTAGGTACGTTAGAATGAATTTTCTTCTGACATTAATTAATCAATGATGAAAAATACGGAATATTTAGAAAATCTTTTATGACGGATTCAGAAGTACCTGCATGGGATCCACCTTACCTCTTCAAGCTTCTTGACAGACTTTTTCGAATTGTCACTTCATGAATTTTTTATTTTTCATTGAAATATTGAAAAGAAAATATCAAGTTGTTTAGTAAATTTTATAATTTGCATTTGTATTATAAAAATTTTTTCCGTAAAAGTAATAAGATGAACGCGGAAAATTTTGTTTGCATTAATGAAAAAAATAAATGTTGATTTAAAAAATACTATTTTTACAAATAATTGAATATTTATTTTTTATAAATCATTCGATATAATCACTATTTCTTAATAAATAATATTTTATTGCATTTAAATTATGTTGAGTATTCATATATTGTATTCTGTAGTATTTTTCCATAAATTTTTATGCATTTTAAATATAAATGTGTATGTTATTTAATTTATTTTTTTTTAAAAGCTATACATGAAAGTGATAATTTTATTAAACTTTTATTTTGTGACATTTTAATATAAGACATTTGTTTAATTTTATAATTAAATTATAATTTTGATTTTATTAATTAAATACATATATATTAATGCATAATTGATATAAGATATAATATGAATATAATATTATAAATTTATTATTGTATTATTCCAAAAATTATTGATGATATGTTTATATTAATTATAATATAATTAGATATTTATTATTAGATATTTATATAATAAGTTTATAATATTCATAATCTTTATAAAATTATAAGAACAATAATTATACGTTATTATTTATATCTAAATATTTTTAAAAAGAATATATTGTTTTATTATTTTAGGAAACATGGACTGCCCATTTAATATTGCTACAGTGCATAATTTTTGCTCATATTACATGTAGCCTTTTGTTTTACATTGTTTTTGATGCATCAAAAAGAAAACATTTTTGAAGGAAATTATTCTTAGCTTGTAATAGGAGAAATGGATGTAATACGAGATGAAGACAGGCGCAGGCGCCTGAGGGTGCTGGAAGAACGTATAAAAGATCCAAGAAGCATTACAAATATTGATTGCTTATTGGATACAGTTCAAGCCCTGGTGGCAGATTGTGATCATCCCAGCGTTAAACGTATGAAAAATATAGAAGCATATATGAATAGATGTAAGTATTTAATTTTTTTATTATTATAAAATAATATTTATATTAATATTGTATTAAAAATTAGATACTTTATTATTTTATTATAAAGCTTATATTTCTAAAAATTTAAAAATTTTATTATTAAAAAATAAATTATATTAAAATAATAAATAATATAAAAATAATATAGCAACAATTTTTTTCACTTAAAATATTTTAAAAAATATTAATGTATTATATATTAATGCTATGATTATAATGTATTATATATTATAATATAATATGATACTGTATTATATATTAATGCCTGATTCTATATTAATGCTATATTGTTACTTATATTAATCTTTCAAAATTTAATAATAGTAAAATAGTAAAATTATAATAAATTAAAATTAACAAATATATTTTCAGATGACTCAGTAGCTCAAGATATTTGTAAAATGCGAATGCGTACAGATGATTTCACTTTAATAAAAGTAATAGGTCGTGGGGCATTTGGAGAAGTACAGTTAGTGAGACATAAATCTACACAAAAAGTATATGCTATGAAATTACTCAGTAAATTTGAAATGGTAAAAAATATATCAATTATGTTATAAATAGATGATCTTTGTATATATTTTGTATATATTTCGTTTTTATATATTTTATAGATTAAACGATCAGATTCAGCATTTTTTTGGGAAGAACGTGATATAATGGCACATGCCAATTCACAGTGGATAGTTCAACTTCATTTTGCATTTCAAGATCAAAAATATCTATACATGGTAATGGATTACATGCCAGGTGGTGATTTAGTGAACTTAATGTCAAATTATGATGTACCAGAAAAATGGGCAAAATTTTATTGCGCAGAAGTGGTGCTTGCATTAGATGCAATACATCTTATGGGATTTGTTCATAGAGATGTAAAACCAGATAATATGTTACTTGACAAGCATGGTCACTTAAAACTTGCAGATTTTGGCACTTGTATGAGAATGGATGTTGTATGTATATTTTCTGTAGTATTTATTATCAAATTTATAATTTATAATATCAAATAAATATAACATTATATAAAAATATTCAATCATATATATATATATATATATATTTCTTAGGATGGTCTTGTTCGATCTGATACTGCAGTAGGTACACCTGATTACATATCACCTGAAGTACTTCAATCTCAAGGTGGTGAAGGTGTATATGGAAGAGAATGTGACTGGTGGTCAGTTGGTGTATTTTTGTATGAAATGCTTGTTGGCGATACTCCGTTTTATGCAGATTCATTAGTTGGAACATATTCAAAAATTATGGATCATAGAAATTCATTACATTTTCCACAAGAAGTTGATATCTCTCACTCTGCCAAGAATTTGATATGTGGCTTCCTTACGGATAGAACTAAACGTTTGGGTAGAAATGGCGTGGAAGAAATAAAAAATCATTTATTCTTTAAAAACGATCAATGGACATTTGAAAATTTACGAGAATGTGTGCCTCCTGTTGTGCCAGAACTTTCTGGTGATGATGATACTAGCAATTTTGAAGATGTTGACAAAGAAGATGGACCAGAGGAAAGTTTTCCAGTACCAAAAGCATTTTCGGGAAATCATTTACCTTTTATTGGTTTTACATATTCAGGAGATTATCAATTATTAGCTTTTAGTGGGAAAGAATCAGTAGATGGATTAGAAAATCATATCAATAATGGTACAAGCGATGATATAAAAATTTCTCAATTAGAAAATTTATTGGATAAAGAAAAAAGGCAAGTAGAATCTTTAGAATCAAGGCAAAAAGCTTTGACAACACAATTGGAAATTATGACACGCCGAGAAACTGAATTACGTGAAGAAATAGGTAGAGCTGACAAAGAATTAACTTTGTTAAGACATAATTATAAAGAAGCACAACGTAGGGTAGAACATGAAACTGAATCACGTAGAAAAGCAGAATCATTATTTGTAGAATTGAAAAAGAAGTTTGATGAAGAACAGACAAAAAGAGCACGCGATGCAAGTAATTCACAACAAACCTCTGAACGTGTAACTAGTTTAGAAAAACAAATTAAAGAAATGCAATCGAAATTAGAAAGAGAAACGGAAACAGTTACAAGATTACGGAAACAAGCTACGGAAATTACTGTTGCTCGTCAAGCTGCAGAACAAATGGCAAATGAATTACAAGTGGCAAGAGCACAATTACAAGCGCAACGAGACAATTTACAACAGGAAGTGGTTACATTACAAGTAAGTTTTTATATCTAAAAAGAAATAATAAGATATTTTAATGATAAAATTATCTTCTAATATATAATTCTATAGGGACAATTATCGAAGGAACGTAGTTCTCGATCACAAGCGTCATCGCTAACTGCCGAATTAGAAAGCCGTCTCTCTGCTCTTCATCTCGAACTTGAACACAGTCGAGAAAAAGAGGAAAAAGCAATCATGGATAATAGACAATTAACTGAAAAAATTTCAGCATTGGAAAAAGAAGCTGCAAGCCTAACTCTTGAATTGAAAGCTGCTCAAGCTAGATACAATCAGGAAGTCGTAGCTCATCAAGAAACAGAACGATCACGTATATTATCTAAAGAAGAAGCTAATTTGGAAGTTGTCAAGGGTAATTTTATTCATTTTTTTTATAATAACTTCAATATTATTTTTTAAAAGTTTCATATTTTTATCTGATAAACATCTATTAGAATGAAAGAATATTTAAACTATAATATTAAACTATTTAAATTTTATTTTTACTTTTTTAATTTTATTTTTTCTATACATAAAATATATATAATATTAATATTAATTATATATAATATATAATAATATATTATAATATATAATATATATATATTAATATTAGTACTATATAATACTGTATATACTACATATACTATTAATACTATTTATACTATTATACATTAATATTACATTGAATTTAAATTTGATCAATTAATTAACATGCATTTTAAAATTTTCAATTACTGAAAATTATATTGCTCTTATGTATATTATATCTTAACTATATTTATGTACATATAATTATTATTTTGTTTTATACTTAATCTATTTTATTATTAATTGCAATTTTTAAAATTTTTTAAATGCTTGCGCTCGATGATATTTATATTTAAGTATGTACATTATTATATTTAAATTCATTTATTTATTGTTTAATGTGTTTATACAATTAATGTAAAATTAACAGCATTACAAGCAAAATTAAATGAAGAGAAAAGTGGAAGACAACGTGCTGAATTGCTTGCACAAGAAAAGGAAAGACAAACTTCTATGCTTTCTGTGGATTATCGACAGATACAACAACGATTACAGAAACTAGAGGGTGAACATAGACAAGAAATGGAAAAAGTAAAAGTCCTACAGGGTCAGGTTGAACAAGAACAGCAGAAAAGAAACGTTCTGCAGACTGACTTGGCTCAGCAATCATCCGAAGCAGGACGTTTACGTGCTAGGGAACAGCAATTAGTTGGTGAAGTTGCTCAATTAAGGGAAGCAAAACGACAAATAGAAGAAGAATTACATCACTTAAAAACTCAAAGAAATGTAGATCAATTACAAACTAAAGAATTACAAGAACAATTAGAAGCAGAAGCTTACTTTTCGGTGAATTCACATATTATATAAATTATTATTATTATTTTTTTTCAATATAATTATTATAAATTTTTATTGATTATTTTCAGACACTTTATAAAACACAGACTCAAGAACTTCGAGAAGAACTTGATGAAAAAATACGATTACAACAAGAATTGGAAGAAGAACGTAGTTCTTTGGTACATCAATTACAGTTATCCCTAGCAAGAGGAGATAGTGAAGCTTTGGCAAGATCAATAGCTGAAGAAACTGTTGCAGATCTCGAAAAAGAACGAACAATGAAAGAATTAGAATATAAAGATGGAGTAACCAAACATCATCAAGAATTAAATGCAAAAGAACAAATTATAAATCGGCTTAAAGACAGTGAAAGTGAACTTAAGAAAAATGTTGATCAATATCTCAAAGAAAAAGAAGATTTAAATAAACGGTTTAAAGAATTGCAAGATCAACTTTCTAAGGCACAATCTAATGCAGAGGAAATAGAAAAACTCAGCAGTAAATTAAAAACTGAACAACTATTGAAACAACAAGCAGTTAATAAATTAGCAGAAATTATGAATAGAAAGGATTTATCTTCAAGCGGTAAATCTAAGAACAAAGCATCTGCAGCAGATTTAAGAAAGAAGGAAAAAGATTGTAGGCGTTTGCAACAGGAGCTTACTCAGGAAAGAGAGAAATATGGACAATTGGCAGCTAAATGGCAAAAAGATTTACAAGATTTACAAGTAAGTGGAATATCAAATATTTTCAATTTTTAATACAAATATTTGTATTATTTTTAATATTAAATGTTTATTAGCATTTTTAATTAATTTATTGTAATGATGTTATTTATCAATTTTATATTTTTTAGGCTCAATTGGTGGAAGAAAATCAAGCAAAATTGAGATTGCAAATGGAACTTGACTCGAAAGATTCTGAAATAGAAACCTTACAAATGAAGATTGCTTCACTCAATTCAGAAACAGCTAGTGTTTCGTCTGTGGAAAACGACGGAGAGGATTCTGTTTTATCAGAACATGGAACTATGCGATTAGAAGGTTGGTTAAATGTGCCAAATAAACAGAATATTAAAAGGCACGGATGGAAGAAACAATATGTTGTCGTCTCTTCGAAGAAAATAATATTTTATAATAGCGAAAATGATAAATTAAATGCTGATCCAGTATTGATATTGGATTTAAATAAAGTCTTCCACGTTAGATCTGTTACCCAAGGTGATGTCATTCGAGCCGATGCCAAAGATATTCCGAGGATTTTTCAGGTAAATAAAATATTTAATAATTACATTTACAATAATTTATATATTGCACATTTAATATATATATAATTGCATTCCTTTTTTTTTTTTATTTATAGTTATTATATGCTGGCGAAGGCGAAGCAAGACGTCCTGGTGATGAAGGAAATACACTGCCTGGAGTGGAATTGCCACAACTTACTGATAAACCAGGCACACAATCATTAAAAGGTCATGAATTTGTATCAATATCGTATCATATGCCAACTACTTGTGAGGTATGTTCGAAACAATTATGGCATATGTTTCGACCACCGCCAGCTCTTGAGTGTCGACGTAAGTATGAAACAATATAAAAAATATTTCCTTTAATGAATTTTTATATGTTACTTTTTATAATCCGTTTTTTTTTAACATTGTTTGAATTTCATTTCATTTTGTATAATATAAATTATAATAATGATATAAATTGAAAATATATATGATCAATATTTACTAAAACTTATAAATATTAAAAATATTAAAAATGATTGAAATCATTAAATTTTTATACCTAATATTAATTTTTATTAATTTTCATTTTAATACTTTAATATTAAATTATTGTATTTGTATATAGGATGTCGTATAAAAGTACATAAGGAGCATTTGGACAAAAAGGAGGATGCCATAGCACCGTGTAAATTACATTACGATCCAAATAGCGCTCGCGAATTATTAATTTTGGCTGGTAGTCCTGATGAACAAAAATATTGGGTCGCAAGACTGTCTAGACGTGTACAAAAATGTGGCTACAAGGCGAACTCGCACGTCGATGGTACGGGACAGCGTGTCTCGCCAAGGTAGCGTAGCCGTGCGACTCAACGTAACTGGAGACTAAGTAGCTCTCTTATATTGTGGCATCGCATGATTGGGTGTAGCGAGGTTAGAGTCGTTTGATTTTTCTTGCACTCTCATATTTTTACAAAGAATCTTTCGGTTTTTCATCGATTATGAAAAAGACACCATTGGTAGTGTTCCGTAAGTGCATTCTATTTATAGAAATGGAAAATTGTATACGAAATACTATTATTAGTTATGCTTTAAATTGCCTTATATATATATTATATATAAATTTAGAAATATATTTCAAAAATATTTTAGATAAGCTTGTTAAATGTGTATTCATTTTCATATTCTGAAAATTTTAAATATCAACATATTTGCTTTGTTCAATATAAATATATCAAAATTACATAAATATCGTTCGATAGATCGAGTTAATATTTTTTGGTTCTTATTAATGAATGTTGAATTGTTGACTTTTGATTTTGTTTATATTAGAATGGAACATTGTTAATCAATTCAGATTATCATTTGCATGTGCTTAAATATTATTTTTATAAATATATTTTTTTACTGAAAATGATTATTTATTCACTTTATAATTTTTTAATAATTTTAAAATAGCAAACATATTTTCTAATAATTAAATGTATGATATTATCTTAATTTGTTTATCATTAGCAATAAATAAGATCAGAAATATATTAAAATTAACATAGAAATATATTTTATATAAATATTCATTATAATTTTGTTTATATTCTTTTTTTAATAATAATTAATAATTTAACAATATTTTACCATACATAAATAATTTTATAATAATCTAACAAAGAATCATAATCGATCAATCGTTCGAGATTTTTAGCAATCGAATATCTGTTGCTTTCACAAATCAAAATTATTTTTATGTCATAATAAGTGAACATAGATTTTTTCAAAAATTGCATGGTAATAATTACGACATGTAGAATAATAAAATATATTTCATATCGTGCACGGCAGATATTAGGCTTGAATATAAAGTTTACTTTTAATATCAAATTATATAGTAAACAGTTTTTTATTTAAAGATTATAAAATAAGATGTCCAAAAATTTTAAAAGTAAACTTTGTAAATATAAGTACAAATCAACAAAATTATGATAAAATTACAAATGCTTTTTCTTATCAAAATGGGGCTTTGACATTCCTACTATTTTTTATAAATAAGAACTGCTATTTTGCTTTTGAAGCTTTTATTTATTTTTTTGTTTTTTTTTTTTTTTTGTATTAGTCTTATATTCGTGATGTTTTTTGACAAATACAATATTAATGAATTTTCAAATGTTGAATTTCATTAATAACTATATATATATATTTCAGAGAATCTACGAGATCCACCTTGAAGCCATATTTATCAGTGCAACAACGATCCGCAACTCTACCAGCAAATGCCAGTATGGGCAAGTGACCTTAGCTAGCATCGATAACACTCGATTGGAATTCGTTATTTCGACGCCTTTCCTAATCGATTAATTTAAACATATAAATTCGATTAGTTGCTCAGATAAATGATTTATAATAGGATCTAAATATGTAAAAATAATTTTCGAAACTCTATGTTATCTGGATAATATTTTGAGAAATCTGGAGTTCATGTGTCTTAAAAGCATCCGATCCGAAATATATACAGAATCATGTGTTATTATCAACTTTTTAACGAGTACAAGAACATTCAACGAAATTATTCGTTGACATATTTACTTGTACTGATCGTTATTTGTAGGTACATATTTGTTAAACGAATTAAATGTGCCTTTGATATAATCTGACGATGATGGAACTCAAATGATTGAAAAAAAATTGAAGAAGTAAGGCTCATTAACAAATATCATTTGAAGAAAATTTCCAGGAAACGAGATGATTATGTAATTAATGCACAGAAATATGCAGCTGTTATTAAGACAAAATGATAATAATACTGTTTATATATAAGAGCAATGATCGTAACAAATTTGAGTACGTGGACCGCGTTTTTTAGATTTATTATATTATGAGCAAACTCATCAATTGATTTGTATAGTCTCTCTAAGAGGCCATCATCATATGTTGTTTTATAAATATTTTTTGTATGAACGAATAGATCGACTTTTTACGATGATTTATTTTTTTCATAGGCGCTTATTATGATTAATGATTTTCCTGTACATAAATTACAATTGTAAGAACTGCTTTTTCATTTGATCAAGCGGCTTGTTTATTGACTTTCGCGATCGTGAAAGAAAGGTGGATATCACGATGCTTTCGCGAAGAGAAATCGTTATTTGTGCGATATACGTGTATAATTTGTTCTGTTCCTTTATTTAAAACGCGCATTTTAAGAACTTGGTAATATTTTTGTGTATTTACTGCGCCACATCGATAGTATTATTATTTCTATGAGATTAAAGATATTTAATGACTATTATGTTAAGAAGAAAAGAAGATTTGACTCGTGCAGAAGAAAAAGGATTCGTGCGTTGTATCCAGTTGGTTAGAATAGCTGTCAAGGTTTTTTTTTTAGCATGAGAATGCATCGATAAATAATGTCGATAGTAAATATAGAATACTGAATATTGAACATTTTTTATCACGAACTTATCATAAGAAATGATACATCTTTCGAATTTTGAAATTCATGATAACATTAGAGTATCTTAAATTTTTAAATCATTAACACAAATATATTTTTAGGACCTTCGAACCTTCCAGATTTTTCAATTTTTATTTTGTTTTCTTATTTTTATATTTATCAGTGGAAAATTTGTATTTTAAATCTTTAATTCATATTTTCGAAGATTTTCAAAACATTCAAAGATCCAATAGGCGCTTTACATATTTCGTGAATCTTTGTGATCGCTGCCATGTATTAGTTAGAATATATATGCAGATTGTGATTAAACAAAAAAAAAAAGTAACAAAATGAAACTGCGAGACGAAGAGGAAAAAGGATATAAATTCTAGATTGAGCACAACGGTAAATTATTAAAGAACAGCGCCATGAACGAGCTTCATTGTATAGTAGAGATATTTAATATTTACAGTTGTAACATAAGAATTTTTTAATATGATATATGATATATTCACTATAGGTTGCTGGAAGGATCGACGAAAGGAAAAATCTAAAAAACCGCAGAATCGTATGTATAATCAAGAGAGGCTTAGAAACAATGTTTCAAAAGTCGAGTGAAAAAAATTCACATGAAAAGTGATAGGTATACAAAGTGAAGAAAAAAGGAGAAACCCTATAACGAGCTAATGAAA
>NW_006264257.1:0-5199 GCF_000469605.1 Apis dorsata | reverse complement strand
TTATTATTATTATTATTATTATTATTATTATTATTATTACTATTATTATTACTATTATTATTATTACTATTATTATTATTACTATTATTATTTTTACTATTATTATTATTACTATTATTATTATTTTTATTATTATTTTTACTACTACTACTACTACTACTACTACTACTAGNTTATTATTATTATTATTATTATTATTATTATTATTATTATTATTATTATTATTAATTATTATTGTTATTATTATTATTAATTATTAATTATTAATTATTATTATTAATTATTAATTATTATTATTACTATTAAAAAATCATCATCGCCGCTTGTGTTCTTTCCACAGTATCTAAGCAACGTATGTAGTATGTTCGTCACGTTGTTTTAGGACGAGTGGAAAATGTAATTTCTCGTCGGCTGTTTTATATAATTCGTTAGCTCCTCTCGTTGCTACGTGTTTCCGTATGAGACATCTTTTTAAATGGTGCTCTTTTTTCTTTTTCGCCTTTTTTCTTCTTTCTTTTCCTATTTTTTTTTCTTTTCCTTTCATATTTTATTTTCCTTTGGTTTTTGAGATTCCAAAAGTTAAAGAAAATTTAATACGTATATGATATCAATCATTGATTTATTAGCTATGAAAAAGCTAGATGTACATTGGAAATGATTATCAAAAGAAGAATGCTACTTTTTTAATTGATGTGCCCTGTGCCTTCTTCCCTGTTCCGGCTCCCCGTCGGATCTTTTCTTTATGATGGAGTGAATAAAATAAAAATAAAAACAATGTGAGTTATGAGAGTGAGCGACGTGTGATTGAGTGAGAGACAGAGTGAGAGAATGAGTGAGTAAATGAGAGAGAGAGAAATAGAGATAGACAGAGAAGCAAAAAGTGGATGAATTTGTTACAGCATATTTTATTATTGTTTAGTTATTTACAATCTGTATATTATTAATTAATATTATGATTAAAGTATTTTGTAGATAATACGCGAGTCTATGTAGACGTTTTCCACCATCGCCGAACGATGAACTTGATCTCATCGTCGGATAGATTAGATCTTTCAAAGATGTATTTGATCTCTTCTGTCCAACGATTTGTTCTTTCTTAGATGTCTTGACTGATAATTTTATTCGATCATAGTAGTAATTTATAATAATGAAAGGTAAGAGATGGCATACAAAATAGATCGAAATTGCCATTTTTTCCCTATTTCTTTTTTTTTTTTTTTATTCTTCGTTAAAATAAATGTACCTCATCTCAAAAATTTTTAGATCATTAGAAACATACAGAAGTTTCTAAATGATAATTTTGATTAAATATTTTTATTGTTAGTGTTACATCGTACATTTTACGATCTATAGCGAATACTTTGTTTTACCTGAAATTTTTTTCTGTATTTCATATTTTCTTTTTTTCCGTTAGTTTATATATATATAATATATATTGTATATTATATATGTTATATGTATATATAATCGATTTGTATAGTACAAAAAATTATTTCGATATACATTTTTCTATATGTCGAATCTACACGATTTTATGTTGCTTGTAATCAAATTTGAGATAAAACATTTTACAACTTAATTCATCTTTTTTTTAATGCACAAATGAATTTAAAAAATTTATGTTATTTATGTAAATGAAAAATTTCTTTATATCATTTTCGTGAAATAGTGCATGAAAATACTTTTATGTTTGCTTATGTTTTTGTACTTGTTTTGAACTTTTATATTTTTTTTAATTCTATTTTTAATTTCGTAATGAATATTCAATTTTTAACTAGAACTAGATTGATGGTTAATTAGTGGCTCATGGTAACTCATAGTATGTCAATGAAACGAGGTGATGTCTCGAATTAATGAAATGCCTTTTTGCACGTCGTAAACATGTCGATGACCTTTTTAATTATCCCTCAAAATTGAGAATATAATCATCTTTTTTTTTTTTTTTTATTCTTCGTTAAAGTAAATGTACCTCATCTCAAAATTTTTAAATCATTAGAAACATTTTTCCTTCGCGAATAATTGCGATGTGAATGAAATATTTTGATATTTCTATTCTAATAACAGATTGCACATTTATCTTTATCTATATTTTAAAGTTTCATGAAATGTTGTTCGAAATGTGATATTAAATTTTATAAGCTTTCAAACCGAAAAATTTTCTTTCTTTTTCTTCTCTATGAATAATTATTATTACTAATATTTTAGAAAATGACATATGATTTTTTATTTTCTAAAATATTGTAGTAAGAATCATAGAAATTTAGAAAATTAAAAAAGAAATTGATAGAAATTTAAAACAAATTAAAAAAAAAAAAAGACAATTTTCTTTAAATTGGGAAAATTTATTCGAAATTTTCATATCTTTCTTTTTCTTTTTTCGTTCCGAAGGGATGAATAATGCCGCGTGTGTTTCTCAGAGATCAAACGTTTTGACGTTTATTTGTCGTTTATTTTTTTCGCTTATAATAATTCTTCGCATCTCTCTTAAGTAATTCACGCAAGGGGTAGCGTAAATACGAAATCAAGAAACTTCGAAATTCGATAGGTGATACACAATGTGTGTTCTTTTTAATAAATTTACTTAGGATAGATTTTTACGTATGAATACATGTAAATCAGTACGTGAATAGTTTTATGGAAAACTCGGATAATCCGTTTCAAGTACACGATTAACATACTTTTGATTACGCTTTCGCTAAGTCTAAAGTTGTTTCAAAAACGGAGTTTTATTTATTTCTTTTTTTTTTTTTTTTTTTTTAAATCTCAAACTCAGTCCTTCGTTTCTATTCGATTACATTTTATGGCTAGATCGGGGACTAAATCGTTTTCTTTTGTCTTTTTTCTTTTTTTTTTTTTTTTTTTAAATCTCAAACTCAGTCCTTCGTTTCTATTCGATTACATTTTATGGCTAGATCGGGGACTAAATCGTTTTCTTTTGTCTTTTTTCTTTTTTTTTTTTTTTTTTTAAATCCAAACCCCAGCCCTTGTTTTTTTTTGGTTTCATTTTTTGGGTTATTTGGGGGCTAAAACCTTTTTTTTTTTTTTTTTTTTTTTTTTTTTTTTAAATCTCAAACTCAGTCCTTCGTTTCTATTCGATTACATTTTATGGCTAGTTCGTGGACTAAATCGTTTTCTTTTGTCTTTTTTCTTTTTTTTTTTTTCTTTTTTTTTGTTAATCCTTAAGAGATATGTAACGCGTTCTTCGTTCTCTTTCGTCGTGTGCGACTTGATATTAATAAATTTACAAAGGGCGGAACAAGAATTATTTCATCTTTTTTTCACGTACAATTGAATATCTAAAAATCTAATGATCTTAAATAATTCGAAGACGAATAAAGTCACGATTATACAATTACAAACATGCTTTCGATTGATTATTACTAAAATATAAATATAGTATTTTCATCGTTATCATCCTGTATTGCAATAAAAGAGGAATATACGTAATATTTTTTTTTTTATATCGAAATTTAACTTAAAAGGAAAAAAGAAAACAACAATCATATCGTAATATCGAAATATGTTCTATCAATCTCTATTTGTGCATGTTTTTCGATTTAAAAAAATTTATTTCAACCTATTTCAACGTAGTTGAATTTCAATTGAAACGAAGGAAGATGATATTGTGAATATTTTGAGAGGAAATGGAATAGGGAAAATGTGAAAATTTCGTACTCGCGTATTCTTAATCCTCAATTGAGTTATACATATCTCTAAAATAATTCGTAGGATATTTAATTCTATATTTCTATAAATATATTGATAAATGTCGTCACGGGGAACAATTTTAATTATAAAACACACGATATCGATCAAAACTGAGTACTCTTATTTTAAAATTAACGTAACTTATATTTTTGTAGATCATCTACGATCCTATCGATCGAGGATTAAGCATTTTGTGACGATCATAACGTATACATAAGATTCTAAAGAAAAATCTCGTTTGCGGCATTCGTAATTGTCTTTCGCTTTCTCTACTGCATATTGCATCGTTGACCTTTTTCTCAACTTTGTGAGATCACGTAAGTATTATACATGCATATGCCTTCGACTGAATGAAAAACGCTCGACTAAGATTGCTCGTTTTGAATGTTTTTTTTTTTCTTTTTTTTTTTTTTTTTACTTACGAAATAAGTTTACGATATTACACATTACGTTTCATTAACGTTTCTCTTTTTTAAAAGAAATAAAAAAAAAAAGATCATGGATTGACTATATGGATAATATAAATAAAATTGGACTTTACAATTGTGTTCTTCTCTGTTTCATCGTAACCGGTACAAAAGTTCAAAAAGAAGAATAATCTTCCTCTTCGATACAACGAGCTCACCGAAACGTGCCACGATCTCCAAAAGAACTTTTGAATTTTTATCAATTTTCTCTTCTCTTTTCTTCCCTCCATCGATTTTTCATTCTATTTTGTATCGATGCACGGATTGAAACGGGACGAAATCCAATCAAGCACGAAAGGGAGGAGATTTTCTTTTTTTCAACAGGATTTCGGTGAATCGATTGCATATCGGCAAGGATCCAATCAACTTGAAAAAAAATCACACGCATCGACGTCGTTCCATCGTGATTCCTGTTCGTTCCATCAGGTACGAATCGATTATTCGTTAATCCTTTATAACGCCCTATCTATATTCATATGTTTTCATCTTCAAAATTTTTATATCATATGTACATCATTTTTTCCATGCGATTCAAATCTCTTTCCAATATCTCTTTCATTTAACATATATATATATATATATATATAAATATTTCAATTGAATAATAATTTTTCTTTCAATCGTATCATGTTTTTATGAAATTCAGAGATCGAAGATCAGAATCATTGTTAACGATCTCCTTTCGTTATATCGTCGAAAATATCGTGGTTACAAAGAATTATTAGAGCGATCGATTTGTTTTCAGGATTAGAAGACGTCGAAAGAGAGAGAAAGAGAGACATCATCGACTGTGGAGAGAACAAAGAACCATTTTTTGCGTATGCTTGGCGACGGAAGAACGCGTGCAGTTTGAAGACTCGCGAATCTCCGCGAATTTCCGCTGCTGATCCGCTTCGTTTATTTACAACATAGAGAAGAGATCTGGCCTACCGTTTACAATGCTATCATATAAAGGCGATACACTCGGGGGAACACATGCATGCATGGCCGCAAGATTTAATCAGAGCGGAAGGGGGGAGGAGGG
>NW_006264256.1:0-710 GCF_000469605.1 Apis dorsata | reverse complement strand
TATATATATATATATATATATATATTCTCATTTATTATTAACACATGATATCGTAATATGACATATCTGATAATCTCATTTATCATACCTGGAACTCATTAATTCTTCACAATGTCACAAAATATATCTCAATCATTTATTAATTCCATCTTCGGTTTCTCGTTATGTATATTATATCGACTTGAACGATTGAAAAAAGAAAAAAAGAAAAAAAAACGTTTAATCATTTCAATCGAGAAAAAAAACGAAAACAAAAAAAAAAGACCATTACGAGGCGCGTGTACACATCTCTGCTCTGTTGTACCGGAAACAGTTTTACAGGCGTCTATAGTCTAGCCATAGTAGAAAGAGAGGAGAGGATTCCTCTTGAATTACGTCAACGCTGAAAAGGTCAACTCTCTTATTCTCTTCCCTTCTGGTTCCCCTTGGATGCGAAAAAGAAACGCGTTACGAGATGATTTTGTAATCGAACGAACCGTGCAAGCCTCGATTCCTTTTTTTACCGTGGCCGAGAGACTGGCTTACTCGAGGACACCTGATTGCATTATAAATTCATTACGTGAAGAATTTTAGTGGAAACTCGGTGAAAATATCCCATCGAGCGTATATTTATTCGAAAACTCGGTCACCTTTTTTTATTTTTACTTTCTTTGTTTGTTTATTTTCTCGTCGCTCGAAATTTTTAGATTTCGTATATATATATATATATA
>NW_006264255.1:101452-101679 GCF_000469605.1 Apis dorsata | reverse complement strand
GGTTTTTTTTTTCGTTTCGTTACATCGTCGGCCAGTCGGACGAACCCCAGTCGCAACAGGTAAGAGTATGTTTTCTTTCTTCCTTCTCTGTTTATAGTGCGCGTGGTACTTTATCGATCGATTTCACGCCGCGACTGCCCCAGTACTGTTGTGCACGGTGTGCCATTGAAGGGTCTTACGGCAAGGCAGATTCACTTTCGATCGTTCTTGAATCGTTTCTTCGATCT
>NW_006264255.1:101193-101447 GCF_000469605.1 Apis dorsata | reverse complement strand
TTAAGGGGAAAAATCATGTATCGGTGTAGTGATTTCGGGATGGATGAGAATATAGATCTTGTCGTGAAATTTCGTGAAGGAAGATTGAAATAAAAGTTAATCTCGATAAATGTTGAACAAGAGGAATAATTTTTACTTTTTATTTATATTTGAATATGCTTCCTGCAAAGTTTTCAATTTTTGAAAAAATGCGAAAAAGTGTCGAGTGATAAAATTATGTTATTTTTTATGTTAATCTATTGATCTTAATATCG
>NW_006264255.1:97939-101112 GCF_000469605.1 Apis dorsata | reverse complement strand
TAAGATTTGTTAAAAGAAATTAAAGTTGTCTTGTCTTGTTAAGAAAGAAAGAAATAGTGATTTTACGTATTTTTATATTATATGTATCTAATTCTTCAAAATTGCAATTCTGTGAAGAAATTAGATAGTCTATTCTTTCTTTAATTTGAATATATTCTTGCAAATATCAATATTTTCATTATCAAAATTTTTAACAGCGTTATTTTCACTACAATTTTTTTTACTTTTAATCTCATTGTTATTTTATCTTTTGATTAATTTTACTTATTCTGATCCTTAAATAAAACATAATAGTATTTAAATTTTTATATTAATAAAATTAGCCATTTACATTCGACGATTCAATTGCATAGTAAGTGTAATTATAATTACACTTGTTTACTTTGAAATAATTTGAATAATATAATAATAAATAATAATATCAAAATAAAATAAAAAGAGATTATTTATACAATAATTAATATAATAAATTATAAGTGAAAGTTTTTTAAAGAATCGAACAGAACAAACACAAAAATGTTGAACATAATTACAGGAAGTGAGATAGGAGATTGAAACAATGGTATAACGAAGACAGATAGAGATAACTCTATCTCGCTCTATCATTTATAACCTCAAAATTTTTGAATTTTTTTGTAAGTTTTTTGTAAGTATACGAATATTTTTAACTTTTATCATAGCTGTACATATAAGAATCATCAGAATTATAAGATCAGACTTCAATTACTTGGAAATTATGTGTTAGATATTTTTGCATTATGCAAAATATAAAATATTTGAAATGAAATTTATTCGAAAATAACATCATTTACATCATTTACAATCAATAATCAACGATTCAATTTTTTGAATAAGAATTTTTCCAATATCGTTAATCAATTACAGTTAAAGTTAAGAATGAGTTGATTGTAGATGATAGTTAAAGTTAAGAAGATGATTGTATAATTATTTTAATATCTGAATAAAATTTAAAATCTTATAAATAAATCGGTAAATAAATTTATATCCATTAATTATACGATTGATAATTATAAATTCATTTTGTAATCACTATCGTTAATGAATTCCATTTATCCAATGTTTACTGTTTATGCATACAATATTCTATTATGTTATATCATCGTTATTGCATCATCGATTGATCGACGATGACAATTGCATTACATTTAAAACGCTTTTTATGTTAATATTAGTTAATATTAAATATTACAAACCATATATAAATATAATGTGATTTCAATTATTTGAAATTATAAATTATTATCACTTTTTCTTCTCTCTTTTTTTTAATTCCTCTTTTTTTTATTGCACAACTAATAAGATCATAATATGTTACAATAATATGAAACGATTATTTAATATATTTTTGATATTGATATGAAAATCCATCTGTATGATGGATTTTTTTAAAAAAGGGGAAAATTGATTTTCATTTCTTCTTAAGAAAATGTCACACAGCATTCCTTTAAATAATAAAGATATAAAGTAATAAATAAAAATATGTACTTATATTCACTTACATTCACTACTTATATTATATTCACTGCATCTTTAATAAGTACATAATAAAAGTATGTACTTATTAAAGATGCAGTGAATATATATTAACAAATATATAATTTATAATATGAAAAATTATAAATGAAAAATATAAAAAAGAGAATTGTAAAAACATGAAAGAAAAATCATTTAATTTAATACTTTTTAATTATTATATTATCATGTAGCTCATGATAGCTCATTTCCAACCTCAATATGAAGAAGAAACGGTTATTTTTATCTTACGTAGATAATTCTACATATTAATATATTTATGGATTTTCTTTCGATTATAGAGACAAGAACAAATATGCAAAAGTTGATGTGTAAAATTTTCGGTTATTTATTATGTTATTAAGCAATTTAAGTGCACATTAGATAAAGCGAGATGAAGTGAGGCTGCTATATGACAGAGATGGATATTCACTTAATAGCTAATTATTCGTGCTTATAACTTAATAAGTAAGCCCCGATACGACATTTTTATATATCGCCTTTTGTATTTGTTTCAATCTGTAGAATCGATCCTTCGAAAGTTTAATATTAACACTTTGTAAAATAAAAATTTGCACCGCTTGTTTATTTAAATATAATTTTTAATCAACTAATTAAACTATTCTACGTGGGAACACAAAGAAATAGAGTAAAAATAAAATTTTTTGAATACTCCAAATATTAAAGATTCGTGATTATCATATATTTTTATACTTGATATGATATTTGTACATTTTATTAATTTTCGCTGTATCTCGTTAATTTTTGACAATATTTTATGTCATAAATTTTGAATTTTGAATCAATTTTTTGATGCTGAGTGATAAAATTATGAATTTAAAATTTAAAAATAAAACATCATATATTATGCAAAATGTGAATGGTTTAAAAGATTGGAAGTTAAAATTAGAAAAACTTCAGACAAAAGTGATTGAATTTTTTTTTTCTTTTTATAAGTGAAGAAATATTTTTCTAATGAATCAGCTCGTCTATAAAAGAAAAAAAATGTCAGACTATCATTTTACAAAATATTTTAGTAAATTTTTTGTAAAACATCGTCAACACATAAGACTTATAAAATTCGAATTAAAATTATGATATCGATTTTCAATTCGATTTTTTTTCGAAAGCTTATAAAAAAAGCTTATAAAAAATAACTATAAAGCTTGTAAATTATATTATTAAATTATATTTATAATTTATAATCAAACAAAATTATTTCGATATAATTCAAAGATAATTCCAATTTTATATGCACTATCGAAAATAGATATTTTTATACAATTATTGTATAATTATTTTATTACAATTTGACACAATTCGTATATTTATTTTATATAATTATTGAAAATGATCACCAATTTTACTCGAAATTATTATTCCACCACTCGTTTTTATTATTATTTAATCCTAATGTTTCGTATCCGCTAATAATGAATAATATTTCTTGGCATAGTGTTAACAAGTAGTTGTTGAGAAAAAAAAATGTCAAACAACAAACGAGGATCATGCAAATGGATCTATTGGAAATTCGAATTAATGCTGTTTAGTTCCCGCAAACAATCGTAAATGTTTAACTCTCTTGTTTTTATGATAAAATATTACCACTCAAATATCTCCACTTTATCTTTTTATGCCTA
>NW_006264255.1:96279-97830 GCF_000469605.1 Apis dorsata | reverse complement strand
CTCTTGCCTAGGCATTACACCGAAATACTTTAAATCCTTTTTTTTTTTTTTTTTAAATTCACGATTCCACCTCATTAGTCTGTTATATATTTATCGAATTCTTTTTGAAGTTTTTATAACAATAATGCAAATATTTTAGATAAAAATTTTATTACATCGTGAAAAAAACATTTTTTGATATATTTCACATAACCCAATATTATTCCATATATAAAGAAATTTTGTTTCTTTTATTAATTTAAATAAAAGATATTTTTATCCTATATTTAATAATTTAATAATTTGTGTAATAAATCGTTATAGATTGATAATATAAATTATTCTATTTATTAATTCAAATGAAATTTGAAATTTTCTATAAAATTTAGCAGCTAGTAGAAGCATGATCGTAATAAACGATTTTGTCCATTCGAAACAGATGTTTATATACATTTTCAAAGTGAATAATTTGAATAATTAATTTATTCGCGATCTATGCCACATGGAAAATAATTTCATTCTTTTAATTCCTATCATTATAATATCGCGACATGATTTATAGATTCAATGTAAATCGTATTTAAATTCGTTTCGATTCGAAGCGAATTAAAATTAATAATTTCCTATCCATTTTCATTAATTCATTAATGAATTTTTCAAAAAGAAATATTTTATTCTGTCATTGTATCACTTATACACTTTATCATATACACTTATCATTGTGTCACATTATTTAAATTTATTATTTAAGTAACAATTTACTTTTACCGTCTATTGATCACCTGAATTTAAAGAATTCCAAATTTTACTTTTTGAATAAAAATTATGATATACTTTTTGAATTTCAGTTTCTTTTTTTTTCTTTTTTTTTTTTTTTTTTTTTTTTTTTTTTTTACTTATCATTATAACTAAAAAAAAAAATTAATTGGTCAATTTGAACGAACTATTATTATTACAATTATTTTGTTAGTAATTACCAGAGTCGACGAGAAAAACAAATAACGTTTTCTTTGTTTTCCCCCCTTTTTTTTTCATTCTCTCATTGCCATTATTGCTTTCCAAATCCATTTAAGACCATTACAAGTCGACGATACAATGGCGAGAGATAGATCTTTGGCGCGTTTTCCTTTTATACGTGCCAAAAAGAGACGTACATACGAAAGAACATCTACCGATAATATCGTAATATCTTTAAGTAATCAATTTCCAAAATGGAAAAGAAAAACTTCAACATTGTTAGTTGGACGTGTTGGTATGGAAGATCGTTAACCATACATCTTTTACATGCGTGAAACAGTCTAGCAGTGATGACGATAATATTACGCATAAGTAGATAATTATTTTTCCATACAGCTGAACCATGCAGTATTTCGAAAGGTTAATACGACACGTAGGTTGTATCGAGGACTGTAAGAAAATATCAATGACCGCGCGCTGTTGAGAGTCAAACTTTGAAATACCGCAATGTAATTGTTACTTATTTACAATTTGAGATCTTGCGAGTTCATAAATGTCATGAATCCGGTGGTCAAGGTACAGCGCCATCTCGCGTGATTTCGTATAGATTAATTA
>NW_006264255.1:92828-96013 GCF_000469605.1 Apis dorsata | reverse complement strand
AAAAAAAAAAAAAAATTCATTTTGAATGAGAAAAGAACGTTGCAAAATTTTTTAGAGGTGCGTGATTATCCGATTATACGCTTTGAGTTGAATTTAAAACGATAATTTTTTTACCGATGAAATCAATTATTTTTTTTTTTTTTTTAATCGATCTTAATTTTTTAAAAATCGAAAAGAAACACGAGTAATTATATTCTTAATATAAAAATTTTAAATCTTTATTTACCTGAACTAGAATTCAGCCAATTTATTTCGACACATCTCGTATCGATCGATTATTTGAACATTTCATTAAAATTATTATTCGAAAACATTCCATTCCTTGTTAAACATTCACCAAATGTGATCGATTATATTTCATTTCATTCCATTTAACGAATATTGTATAAATAATAATTAAGCAATCCCGACTATTTCCTTTCTAACCTGACCTAACCAATAAATTCAACAACAATTAATCAAACAGGAATCGTTCGATTCGTGGTCATAATTGAACAGCCACTCTATTCTACGTTGATTACATATTCTTTCAGTTTTCTTTTGATCATATTTGCTTGTCAAAGGAATTTGTTTCGTGCAACCGGTTTATTATTTTACACTTTTCCTCCCACAGTAAACGCAACCTCAATGAGCAGTGTAGAATTACGGAACAATAATTTTATAGAATTCACCTGCCTTGAACCTTGACGCATAACTCGTTTCCAAATTTTTTTTTCTCCTTTCTCTCTCTCTCTTTCTCTCTATTTCCTTGCAAATATTCCCACCGAGCTAGTTTACGCCTTGCTAGTTCGGCTAATTTCTATGTTTGTAAATGTGTGTCGAGACGAGATTTCCAATGTGCTCTATTGACTATGCAGCCAGTTCCAATCGCAAGTTGTTGCGGTATAACAACTCGCTTATAATATTATACGTTGAAATGTTATATCGTTCCTTTTTCTATATAAAATCGAAGGATATTGCTAATGAATTATTTAGTGAAATACCGTATGAATGGTATAATTCTAATAGTGGTCAAGTTAAGTAAATGATATTTCTTTTCTTTTTTTCTTTTTAACCAACTACCGCTTATTGTGACAAATGAATCAAACGATTGCAACGTCAACATCAATACATATCAAGTAACCTTTTACGTTTCTTGATATTTATTTCGAAATATTTATTCGTTATTTCGTAAAAAAATTTTGTAGATTCTTTCGTTCAAGCATGATTTTAACAAGGATTAATAATTAATAATTTTCTTAAGCTAGATTTACGTTAAATTAAGGTTAAATTAGGTTAAGTTAACTCAATAAACAATTGATAAAATTTTTGATAATTTTTTTATTTATATTACGATAAGTTAAGTTGGATTTATATTATCTTATAAATAATTATATATAATATTCAAATATTATATAAATATATAATCAATTTATTTTTATTCGTGAGAATCATAAACTCATCTCGCGATTAAGGCAATTTCGTTTAATTCCTTTTCCAAAAAATTTTTTTAATCTTAAAAAAAACTTTTAAAAAATTTTTTTAATAACAATCGTTCACTCTTTAAATGATTATTTCATTATAAAAACTTGCGATTTGATTTTACAATAAAAGCTATGATGAATCCTTTGCATCCACGATTTGCATTTAAAGTGATTTTTATTTATGAGACCACCTAATATTACAATGCAAATTATAAGTCAAGTTACTCTTACTAACCGTTTACTTTATCTAATTAGCATTTGGTCCACGAGTGATTTTGAATGGCAGAATATAATTTATTTAATCTATCTTGAGAGTTGCTCAACGCGGCTTAACGATTAACAACAATTTTGCAGCTTAGGCAACATGCAATAAAACATAGTAATAAATCATTTATAGATCGGTAATTTTTAACTTCATAATACAGCAATTTCAGAGATTGTAACAAGACAGAAAAATCGACATGCACAACAATTTGTATGTAGATACATATATTTTTCAAATTATTTATAAAACATTGTTGCATATCAACTTTTGTGTTTGTTCTGATGGTCGTGTAAAAACCACTCCTTAAATTTTCTACATTCCTCATTTGAATATATCAAATGATTATTATTATACAGTTATTATACATCCATTTTTTAATCCATTTTTTTTCAATTAGAAAAAATTTAAAGATTCATTTTGATTTTCATTCATGGAAATGAAATGACAATTTTTTGATATTATTTCTCAACTAAATTTATAAATCTTGATGAAAATTTAATTACAGCACGATTACTAATTGTATAAAAAAAAAACATTTATTAAAATTGCAAAGATCAAAATTTGAAAGAGAAAAAGAATTGGTCGATAAATTTCGCATTTCTCGGATATATCAAATTCAAATTTGAATATTAAATGAAACAACTCGGCCGAAAGGAAAAACAAAATCAAGCAAAACAAGATTAGCAAGAATTTATTTTTTTTCTCAAAGATCAAAATTCCAAAAGGCAATCTTGGATCGATATATCAGTTTCTCGGATATAATAATAATAAATTTTGCCGGATTTGAAAATGTTTATTTAACAATGGAGATGGTGAATCGCGGTGTTAATTCGATCTTTTAAAAAAAGGATCGAGAAAAGATTATGCAAATGTGTATCCTTCCATTCTTGAAACACGTGTTTAGATATCGCGAATTTAATTATTATAGATGATGTTTTCTTTCTTCTTCTTCTTCTTCTTCTTCTTCTTCTTCTTCTTCTTTATCTTTTTCTTTTTCTTTTTCTTTTTCTTTAAATCGTGAAGTTAGATTTTAAAGGGGCTCAGAGAAAAACGGAGTGGCACGTTAACGATCCCGTTCACCTTGGTTCGCTACTAGCTGAGAGATATTTACGCCCCTTTCAAAAAGCACCGTCCCAACCAAGGCTGCATCCCCCATTCGTTCACGAATCTTTATGTTCCTTGTTCCTCGATCCTTGGAACCTTGAACAATTTTTTCTTTTGCGAAGAGGATGCCCACCTTCCACGTGCTCATCCCAAATCCTTTCAATGATATTTTCGGTGTTTCGATAATTTGTTAAAATATAATTTGTTAAAAAACAAACAAAAAAAATTGATATTAAGAAGAAGAAGAATTTAATTAAATAAATCATGCTTTATTATTGTATATATATCAAGTCATAATTTATTAAACAACTTGTATTTGTCCAAAAATACGTGGATTAAGAATTTATTTATTT
>NW_006264255.1:82022-92680 GCF_000469605.1 Apis dorsata | reverse complement strand
TTTTTTTTTTTTTAATTTTATTCAAAGTATGGTTTAGCGTTTTAATTATCATGTAATAAAAGGAAATTTGGTTATTATTTTGAATTTAATGTTTGTAGTAAATCGATTTGTATTGCTGTTATGAAATTTTAATTAATTTTTATTTTTTATTAAAAAAATTGATTATCATACTTGAGTTAAGAATTGATATTATATATTTCGTATAATGTATAATAAAATGGAAAGAATGAAACTCGTTAACGTAATCAACAATAATAAAAGGATATTACTATGGTGGTATTAATAGTGGTATGTTTATGTAAATTATATATAATTATGGAATAAAAATTTCTTTCGTTATATAATTATCGTGATATTATTATATATTTTTTTCTTGCATATTTATTATAAATTATTCTTCTCTTCCGTTATTTTTTTCAATTATTAGCTGATTTCTTCGCTCAATTATCTGAAAAAAATTTTTAAGAATATTATTTTAATTTATTTAAATTAGAAATATATAATGTATATATAATAGAAGTGAAATCTTATTCATATAAATATTAATTTAGCCTTTGTTTGAGAAAGAGACAATGGTCGAATGCAAATGAAAATTTCTAAAAAAATTCTAACTGTATAATGCATTATTTTTGAAATCAAGGAAACCGATGATGGCAGCACTATCACATTATTAAGAATAATTAATTGAGAAAATTCTTATTACATTATATATTCAATTTCATATATCTCAATATAAACTTGTCAAATTTTTTTTTCTTTTTCTTTCTAAATATAATTGTCTTTATATAGACTGATATTTTTTCAACAAAGACTGTGAAATTAATTCTTAGAGTTATAATGTATTTGCAAAAAGTATAAAAAAATATAAAGAAATTTCGAGAATTGATTTTACTCTCTCAAATTAAAATCCTAATCTTAATTATAAAATTCAATATAAATTAAACTCAAATTCAATAGATCTCGACTCTCGATAATATTCTTACATCAGCATTCCCATAATGCATCATAAGATACCGTATTAAAAATAAACAAACGGTTAATCCTACTTTGTATTTTATTTTTTGTACGCGCGCCAACTTTGTATGGCTAACCACGTGTCTCGATTTGTCAATCCATTAGCGAGCCATGGTAAATGCTGATTCCTAATTTACCTTCGTATCATATAAGGAAACGTATTTCTTTGTTCTTCCATTTTTTTCACGCCATAGTCTATCGAAAAAGATTCGACCGAGAGAACACGTCACAATACGATATGAAAGGCCATTGTCACACAACGCCAGTGTGACGAAGAAATATATTACTCGTGGAATGAGTCTTGACAATTTTCTCGGCCATATGCACCAGTAGGAAAAGTAGTATCAACGCATACTTGTAGTTTCGTTGATTGCATTCCGCTGTAATTGAGAAATAATTACAAAACGAAGGAAATTCGTCGTGGAATCAAGGACTCTCGCGCTATTGTTTGGTTAGTTGGCTTGGAAAAGTACCAAACCTGTTGGAATGATAGATTTCATTTTTTCTTTTTTTTCTTTCTTCTTTTTTTTTTTCTTCACAATCGTTGAAGAGGATCATGAAAGGCGAAATGAAAATTGTATTTTATATTTATATTATAAGGAGGAGGGAATATGTAAAGTAATTTTTGCGTCTCGATAAGAGAATCAATTGTTACATACTTCATTTAATATTAAGTAATTTTTATTTGAAACATTTTATATATATATAAGAAATAATAAATTCAAATTAATTAATTACTTCAATCATTTTTGTGTATACGTTTTAATATTTTTATTATATAACAAATTTTCATAATACAAATTAATATATCTGGCACTTATAAACTTTATACGATTATAGAGAATACATGGATAAAATAAAATATAAAAATTTTATATGTACATATATTGTATATATATAATATATATAATTATATATATTATGCTACATATTGTTTAGAAGTAGTAAATCTGATCGCAAGTGAAATAAAAGAAGGACGTCAACTTCAATATTTATTATGCAGGCTATCTACTATTATTTATTGCAATATCCTGCAGATAAAACTATTGGTTTATACAAACTATTAATATATTCGTGACACACCTTTTTGGAAAGTTCATTCCATAAGTTAAAACAAACAGAAAAATTCGTATATAGAAATGTTAACTGAGGCTTATTTGTTATTTGTTATATGTTATAAGCAAATTAAGTTTGCGTTAATTGAAACGAGACGAGAAATGCGACAGTGGCGCGCGTAGCGGAGAAAAGAATCATCTTCACTATTTTTGTCTCGCTTCATCTAACGCAAACTTAAATTGCTTATAATTTAATAAATAAATTTCGATCGAAATTTTTATACATAAATTTTTGCTTGGCGTTGATTTTCTCTTGTACATGAAGTTCGAATCTATTCAACAAGCTCATTTTGTAATATTTATTTTCGAAACGATTATATGTGTTACAATTAATATTCTTTCTTTCTCTCTCGCTCTCTCTCTCTCTTTCTCTCTCTCTCATCTAATTGAAAAATTTGCCTTCGAAACATTTATATTTGATAAGACAAACATTAAATAAATATATTTTTAAGCATCAGACTTAATTAATGAACTCATATCATTAAAATTTATATATTCAAATCAATGTATTTATCCAGTAGAAAAAAACTAGATCTATTGATGGAATATTATTATTACTCTTTTTTTTATTTTTTCTTCAGGTTTTCTTATTATTATTCAAGAATAATGTCGGGAATCATGGAGTTTTATAAGGATATTATGGAGAATAAAAGCCGTGAGTTATTTTTATAAAAAAAAAATTAGCATTGTATAGATGTAATAATAAAAATGGAAAAATTATTAATTACTATGTATTTTTCCATACATATATCGTTAATATCGTTTAATATCGCTCAAAGATTAAAATAATATTTCCTCGACGAGTCTGCAGATTTTTATTATCGATTTTATTACGTATAAGACATATAATTTACATGTACTTAACTGGATACATCGTAATGTTTATTTCTAATAATTTCAGATCCAGTAACGAAAGATTGGTTTTTGATATCAGGACTAGGCCCAGTGATAATAATAATTGTTAGTTATTTATACTTTTCCTTATCAGCTGGACCAAAATATATGAAGGACAAGAAACCGTATGAGTTAAGAATTCCCATGATTGTTTACAATTTTATCCAAGTACTGTTTAGTATGTACCTCTTTTACGAAGGATTGATGTCTGGATGGTTACACGACTACAATTACTATTGCCAGCCTGTTGATTATACGGACAATCCACTATCTAGAAGGGTACTTTTTTATTTTTAATTATTAAAATTTTAAATCTTTTGATAAATAACAGCAAATAATGTCATTTTAGAAATTTTAATTGAAATTTTGATTACTTGTTATAAACTTTTAGACAAAGTTAAAGATAACCACGATTGCAATTTATAATGGAAAAATTAAATAATTAAATAATAACAATAACTTTGATAAAAAGAAAGGTGATTAGCAAAATGCAAAGAAATTTTTATCCACTATAATGTAATTTACAATTATATTATTTTTAACGTAGCAATAAAAAAAATAAATAATTCAATTAATTCAAATATATCGCATTCGCTATATTGCCTCAACATTAGTAAATTATTTTTTATATTTGTATTATTAAAAAATTTGTCAAATAGCCAAATCATTGAAAATTTAATTAAAATAAATGAATGTTAAAATAATGTATTTTAATATATTTTAAATTAAAAGAAAAATATTTTTTGTTTATATTTTAATATTTTTAAAATTACGGATTAGATGGAAAATATTTTTATTTAAGTTAAGCTATTAAAACATCACTTATATAACTTAATAAAATAATAAATGAACATTAAAAATATATTATATTAACTTATATCAAATTATAATTTACAGATGGCTAATGCTGTTCACTTCTATTTCATGTGCAAGTTGATAGAATTATTGGACACAGTATTCTTCGTTCTTCGTAAAAAAAATCGTCAGATCTCATCGCTTCATGTATACCACCATGCGTTGATGCCAATTTGCGGCTGGATTGGTTGCAGATTTTTGCCAAATGGCCATGGTACATTGTTGGGTGTCATCAACTCGTTCATTCACATAATTATGTACGCATACTATATGCTAGCTTCGATCGGACCACATATGAACAAATATCTCTGGTGGAAGAAATACTTGACGTCATTGCAATTAATTCAATTCTGCATTATTTTTGTCCACACTTTTCAAATCTATTTCAACGGTTGTAATTACCCATTAATTCTTACGACCCTGCTCAATCTTAATGCGTTGATTTTTATTTATTTGTTTGGTTCGTTTTATATCGAGAATTACATCAAAAGTGAAAAACGGAAGAAAAATAAGACTGAAAAAATAACGAAGACTGCGAACAAAATGGAGTGAATTGATACTATTTATTATTTTGCCATTTGGTTCTCGTTACAAAAATCTACTTCGTTATAAAAGAACATTCGTGTTCGTTAGATACGTCTAGCCCTCTAGCGAGAAAAATGTATATTTGACCAGATAATTTATTATCAATCGATCTATTTCGTTTTCTTAGTTTGAAAACGAGATTCGATCTTCTGTGAAATATGCCGAGTGACATTTTTACCAAATTAATTTAATTTTTTTATCTAAATATATTTTTTTACATAGCTACTTAATTAATTATACAGTTCCCTTTAATTGAATATATTTACATACATATAAATTACTTTCGAATTATGTGATTGAATATTGGCAATATTTAAAAAAACTTTGAAATTGAATTATTGTAAAAGAATAAAAATTATATTGAAAATTATAATTAGAAATATAAAAAATTGTAAAATTAATTCTTGATAACATGTTGGTCGATATTATCGGTAATAAAGGAATCGCTCGATTAAAGGACTTATCAATCGATCTCATCGAATTGCTTTATTTGTTGATAAGGTAGAACAAGTATCGTTATCATAAATAATAATTTTGGTATTTGTAATTTCATGATTTTTTATATCATATTTTTTTATATAAATACTTATATATTTCATATATATATGATATATATATATATATATCATATATATATATATATAAAATATTATCATTAGAGAGAAATTTAATAGGGTTCTAATAAATTTTTCATCAATGAATTTGAATAAAGAGGAATATGTCTTTAATATATTTCTATTATATCTAAATAAAAAGAAGGTTTATATTAAAATAAATTATTTTTTATGATAGTTCGTGTTTTAATACCTTTATTTTCAAATATTACTTTTCATTATAATTATTTTAATAAGATAATTTATAACAAAATACAAAGTATAATAAAGTATAACACATTATACAATTGATAATCACAAAAGAAAATTATGAAAACATTAACAAAATATTTAATATTACTAAAATAATATTCTAAAATAATTTTTGAATTTTATCAAATTAAAAGAAATTTAAATGCACTATTAATCTGTATATATATAAATATGGCAATACTATACAATAAAAGAACTTATATTCTTAGATAAAAATTGAAAAGTTTTATTATTTCCTTCAAATTTTTATAAGATGATTTCAAAATTGATTAACTATCAATCAAAAAATACTTTAAATAAATTTTTTATGCATCAAAATCCAGCGGAACCTCAATTATTCAACTGTGCTCTTTGTTTAAAGATCATGACCATTAAACCTACAAGACCTTTTCATCCGTTTTGTTTTAAAATATCATTTATATTGTTTCTAGAAATTATGCATATGATATTGCATATGTGCATATATACTAAAAATATATCAATTATTTACAAAATCTGTTTTATTTATTTATAATTCTTATAAATAAATAATTTCAAACAAAAAAATTTATTATAATAGAAAAATTAGATAATAAAACTTGTTAAAAGTTATTAATAGAAAAAAAGAATTTTATTCTTATGTTTTTTATCTTAATTATTTAAGAAATTCATTTCTTATTATTAATTAAGGATCATTCATTTTAATGTATCTAATAATAAATATATTGTAAATTCGAGACAAGTTACAAATGTTATAAATGTTTATATAATTATGTATGTGAAATAAATATATAAATACATGATTATCAATAATAAATATATACCAGGTATATAATAGATTATTTAACAATTCTTTTTATTCTTCTTTATATCAATTTTTCTAATATTTAATATTTTAAAAAGAAGATCTGGGCAATATTTTAAATACAACAATTTAAATGTATCCATTTTAAATAGAGTTAAATTATTATTTAATTAGCTAATTAAGTTAATTTATTATTTAATAAATAACGTACTTTAAGTGATGTCTTGATTTTTATTTGGTTAATTAAAGGATTCATTATTTTAAAAAAATAATAAATTAAATAATCAGCCAATTTTTTCCTCTTCAAAATATTATTCAAAATATTGAAATTTTAGTTTTAAGTTTTAAATTTTACTTCTATTTATTTAATTAATTATAATAATTATGTTATATTTTTTACGTTACATATTATACATATATTTATCAAATGATAATTATGCATATGCATAATTGTAAGTACAATTATACATGCATTATATGCATTATATTAGTTAATAAATTATTGATTATATAAAATTAACATTTGAACAGAATTTATAAAGTTACATATAGATAAGTAAATTTGGGTGAAAATTAATCTAAAATACAATGTTATGTATATTAGAATATTATTCATGAAGCGATTCCAAAAATTAAAATAATATAAAAGTGTTATATATGCAAATGTTAATAAAAATATTAATTGAGATTAAGTTATAAGTAATTTAAATATATATTAAAAGATAAAACGAGACAAAAATCAGTGTAACAGAGATAGATTAAATGCATCTCATTTTATCCGTATCTCGCTTCATCTAATATTTAAATTATAATTTAAATGAAATAATTCTAAATTTTAAATAGATTATAATCATAAATTTTTCACAAATCAATCATTTTAGAGACTAAAACAAACATAAAAGTTAGTTAAATTATAAATTATACATAATTTAATAAATAATCAACCGACATTTATGCAATATTACAAACATTTTTAAATGTTAACTTGAAAAACTTTTTCAATCAAAAAATCATTGAACTAAAGGATATAATTCTTCTTATTTGCATCATTTTAAATTATAATATATAATATTATAATATAATATGATAAAAAAATTAATAAAAATATTTATATGTATAGATAAAAGAAATGATTTCAAATTTTTTAACAATATTTTAATTGTCAATATAGTTTAATATATATTACAATAATAATCTTACGATATATTGTAATTTAAATATTATTTAGTTGTTTCTATATATATATAATAATGCATATTATATACATTGACATCATTTATTAAATTATCTTTATTTTTTGTTTGTTTTTAAATATATAAGACAATATGATCTTTTCCTAACTTTAATGAATAAAATTAAAACATGCAAAATGACAAAGATGACAAAAATTTCAATCATTCATAATAATAATTAATATCTCATTCAACATCGTTATATACAAACTTTTACATTTGTTTCAAAAATTTATACCTTGTATAATATTTTATATCAGCGACATAAATATTATATAATATATATGTAAAAAATTTTTTTATTAAAATGTGGAAATATTGACATTTAATTAATTTTATATTATATTATAAAATAAATTAATAAAAAAATATTGACATTTTAATATACCTTAGAGAAAATTAATACAGATATATCAATTACATTTTTCAAATGTATTTTTGCAATTATATCAAAATTTGTATAAATTTATGGTAAAATTTCCATGATTATATTTAAATTAAGTCGCAATTTATCATTTATACAAAAAGAATAAACTGATTTTATTTATTAATAAAACGCAATTTTCCCTTTTTATTTTTCTTATTATTGAAGATAATGTCAATTACCATTATAATTATCATTAAAATTATATAAAATCTGATAATAAAATTGGAAAAATTACTAAATTATTATTTTCTTATTAATAACAATTTTTTTGCGAGTAAAATATTTCAAATATTTTAACAAAATTTATGTCAAAAAAATCCAATGTGCTTCAATTACTGTGTATATATCATATATACTAAATATTATTCTTCGTGTACTATTTACTTAATACAAAATATTATATACTTGTTACTTATATATATATATATCTCTTTTTTTTTATTTTAAACTGTTACTTTTGAATTTTTAAATTTGTACACGCAACAAATAATTAATGTTAAATTAATGATTATCCTTTTATACTATATAAAAATTCATGATAATTACATTTACAATTTCAAAAATTTGTTAAAAAAAACATTTTTGTTCATTGTATGAATCCATTGTATATTCATGCGTATTAAAAAAAAATATATATTGTAAAAATGCTTTGTATAATTCACTTTATATAATAATAAATTGAAATATAATATAAATATAATAATAATTGAAAATTTTAAACTTTAAAAAAATTTTAAATTTTAAAAGAATTTTTAGAATTGAATCAAAATAATACAATATCAAATTTCTAATTCTAATTTCAGCATTCTAAAAATAGTTAAGAATAGAATAAAGTTGAATAAATTTTCTGATAAATATGATTTCCAATAAATTCCAAGAAATAATCAAATTCTAATTCTTGATCAAATTCTTTCGCGAATAAATGTAAAATTATTAAAATTATTAAAAAAAAAATCAAAAATCAAAAATATCTAAATAAAATTATATTAACAATTATTTTTGTACAATTATTCGTTTTTCCATTTTTTTACAATTATTTAAAATTTTTAACAGTCACGCTTAGAATCGATAATTTACATAAGTCATAGTTCATTTTAAAATAAAATCGGATTGGAAGAATTTTAATCATTAGTTATATAACACTATAGTTATATTGTAATTTTAGATTAATTAATTACAATATATTCATAAATACAATGACTTATCAAAATTTTCAATGGAAGTTATTTTGTCAAATGAAAAATTTTTAAAATTTAGTTAGATCGATGAAGTGAGACATTGATCATCGCTCATAATCAGCTAATTTTATGAAATACTTAAAAAATAAATTCAATGTGAAACCGTGAGTTTCGATATAATTTTGACTTTTTTTTTTCTTCTTTTTTTTTCTTTTTTATATAAATAAAAGCAATTTAAAGTTAATAGCAAGAAGATTGGAAAGTTTAAAATATTGCCGAAAAAACATTAATAATATAAAAATTAAAAAGGGGAAAAAAATATTCGATTCGATCTTTCAATCAAAATAATTGAATTGATTTTATCAGTAAATATTGCAATCTTATGTGATTTTCCTGAAAATTTAATTGGAGCGTTCAACCATGGCGACATTAATACGAAGAATATACAACGGTTATCGTCACATTAATGAAAACCTATCAGGTATTTGTAATATTTGTAATATATATATTATACATCTAATAACTTTAATGATACAATAATAAATTCTGATTATATCAATTTTTATGTTAGTTCTTCTAGTCTCTATAATTTCCAAGAAAACAAATGAAATTTTCATGCATAATAATATAAATAATATAAATAATAAATTAACGATATGGATTAAATAAAATGTAAACACTCTTACATACTTTTCTTATGTAGTATTCTATTATTTAGTGTTTTTAATATATTCCATATTTTTATAGATTTGGTTCTATGATGAGAAAATAATAAAAAGAAATAATTGAAAAAAAAAAATTAAAGAGAAAAGAAAGGAAAAAAATATGAATCTTTTATATAAATATTTATGAGTTAAGATCTTTCTCCAAGTATTAAGATAAAAATTTTTGTTTTTTTGAAGATCCTCGGACGCAAGACTACTTCCTCATCGAATCACCATGGGGTTGTCTCGGTATAATATTTTTTTACTTGTATTTCGTGCACGAATTGGGACCCAATATCATGGCAAAGAGGAAACCATTCAATCTGGATAGAATTTTACAGATATATAATCTGATTCAGATAGTATTATGCGCATTCGTATTTTACAAGGTATGTGAAAATAAATTTTTTTTTTTAATATTTTAACACGATTTTCCACGTGACATTTAAATGCGAAACTTAAAGATTATTAAACAGAAATAATGATATTTAATTTTTTTCTCCATCATACTCAATACAAAAAATTCATTTTATAAGATTGAATATTAATATTGGTGATAAGATATTTTATCGTTAAGATGAAAAAAAAAAAAAGAAATGACAAATGCAAAAAAATAATTCATAGTTCGATCAACAAGTTTTTATTATAAGTTTATATTATAAATATTAATATATTAATGTTTTTTTTATTAACTTTTTATATATATAAATCTTATGAATGCAAAAAATAAAAATAAAAAATTAAATTTATATTAACGTAAAAATCTTCACGAAATTATTAATAATGTTTATTTAATGAATGACAAAATTTAATGAATGAGATATAATATACATTTTTAATAGTATGCATATGATTCTATTTTTATTTTTGATTCTAGGCATTAGTTTTAGCCTGGTTAAACGATTATAGTTTCTATTGTCAACCAGTCGATTATTCATACGACCCTCGTGCAGTCGAGGTATGTACAAATGAATTTTTCCTTCCTTCTTCTTTTGTTTCTTTTC
>NW_006264255.1:75298-81913 GCF_000469605.1 Apis dorsata | reverse complement strand
TTTTTTTTTTTTTTTTTTTTTTTTTTTTTTTTTTTTTAATATTGATGAATTATTTGAAACACAGATAAGCAGGTTGGTTTGGTTGTACTTTGTGATAAAGCTTTTCGACTTGCTCGATACTGTTTTCTTTGTCCTTCGAAAGAAACAACAACAAATATCGTTCCTTCACGTCTATCATCACACAGGAATGACTTTTGGCACCTGGGTATCCACTAAATTCTTGCCTGGTGGTCACATCACCTTTATAGGTAAATCATTTAATCCTTTCACGAGATTGGGTAACTATTGTTACTATGAGCTTGCATGCCAGGAATATATGTCTCTCCTCGCAAATATTTTGTCCAATATGATAGTATAAATGAAATATCTCGCGTTTCCTTTATCAATCCTATTATTATTATTATTTTTATTATTATTATTTTGAAATCTTCGAGAGAAATCGCTTTACGATTGGACACGAAGATAGTAATAATAATAATAATAATAATAATAATAATATTTAAGGATTGACAAATAACATCGCGAGATATCATGCGAAAGAATCGATTGATTAAAATTTTCCGCATCGATCGAATATTTTTTAATAGGAAATATTTGTTACACCATATACAGGTACGATAAATTGTTTCGTTCACGTGATTATGTACACCTACTATCTGGCCGCTTCGTTACGAGTAAGCAAACCATGGTGGAAGAAATACGTGACCCAATTACAACTCACTCAATTTTGTGCAATATTGGTACACTTTATATTGCTGGCGTGGAGTGAGGATTGTGGTTTTCCGAAGTGGGTAGCTGCGGTGATGATTCCTCAAAATCTCTTCATGATCATACTATTCGGCGATTTCTATTACAAAGAGTATATAAAAAAGCATAAGAGTGCCACGAACGGTATTACTTCGAACGAGAAGTTAAAAAGTCAATAGAAATTTTGTTTTTATGCGTTTTTCAACATCATTGTTCAATCTGTGACACACTGAGAGATTACATATCGGAAATCAGTTCATCACATTATAGTTTAGACATTTACATTACCATCCATCACTATTTGGCGATCTTTTATTGAAAATATACAATAGGAATGAAATGATATATATATATTATAGATTATAGATTTTTGTATATTTTTGTATTAAAGATATTAAAAATTTTCACCAACATATTAAAAATATTAACCAACATCAAAATATAGCATAAAATATAGAAGACTTTTTTTTCTCTATAATAATATCTATAATAATAAAAAAACAAAATTTCGTTCTTATATTTTAGTTTTGCTTTAATAGATATGTTATTATTTAATAATACGTTAGACGAACAAAATACATGACAATTTATTTTAAAAATATATTTATTGTTTATATACATAATTATTTACATAAAAACGTGATATTATAAAAATTTTTTAACCTTGTTTCACGATTAATTGACTATATTCTTATGGACAGTAGTGTGACTATATTCTTATGAACAGTAGTGTATCGATATCGAAAATAATATAATGATTCAAATATTATAAAATTATTTGATTCACAAACTATCATGATATTCTTTCATAAAATTGATCAGAATTCAACAGTTTTTTTGTTTCGTTTTCTGTTGAAACTTATTCAAATAAAAAATGCTCTATAATGTGTTCTCTATAATGAAAACGATAATTCTTGGTCTTATTTACATTTATTATTCTCAATTATTTATCAATATCTTAAGCAATAATTATATGTAATAATTGCGCAAATTTTGATAAGTACAAACGTAATTATTGGTATATAAAATTATTTTCTCTATTTGGTTCTCAGACGAGGACTATTCTCTTTATCATTAAAAGTAGCTCAATTGCGCGAATTTCCACAGGAGAAGAATATGTGACGTCACATTATCCCCACTGTTATTGTTGGATGTATCACGTGACTAAACTTCCGCTAAAGCCAAATATCGCGTGACATTGATTCTGTCTAATCTAGCAGTGGTAATACGAATAATGAGATGTGAATTCTGTTATGCAAAATAATATATATTCTGTATACTATGCAGAAATTTGTCAGACAAGAATTAATTAATACTTTTAATGATAGAGAGAATAATATACTTTATTCATCCAATAATTCTGCAGAAAAGATAATTAGACTACGGAAATTTAGAGAAAATTTAAATTTAAACGTACAAAAATTTAGAATGCATATATAATATCCTAAATGACAAAATGTAAAATACAAATGTAAAATTTATTATTTTTTATTTAAGTTCCATTTTTTTATTCGTATTCAAAAAAATTTTAAAGTAATTATGTAAAAGTATATAACTTTTTTCTACGTTGTATGTTATGCTGTTTTGTTGTAATTTCCGAAATATTTACAAATTTTTTTGATAAACTTTATTTATAATTGGTGTTTTGTTCATGTATCGTATGAAACGTATCTTAAGGTTATTAAAATCGATGAAATGAAATCGCACTTTTAAATATTATATTTAAATTTGTTTAAAAATTCGGAATGACAATTATAACAATGATAATATTTGCGCTAGAAGCAAATTCGATATGACTTCTAACAATTGCGATATGCATACATAATTTGAAACATCTTTTTTACTTGAAATCAATATATATTATTATTTGTAAATAATATTTGTAATAAATAAATAATTAATTGTCCAAGATATATATATATAATCATTTATTTGATCATGTATTTGACCATTGTCATATAAAAAAATTCACCTAACCTAAAAATATTAATAAAAGTTGATATGAAATATCAATATTATATAGAATATATCAATATTACATAGAAATATAATAAATTATTCACGAAGCAATTTTTTTTTGATAAAAAATCTTTTTTAAGAAGATGAAATTAATATCAAAAGTTTCAGCATTTTTTCATGATTCGAATATAATTTTATGTGAAATATTTTTTTTTTTTTTTTTTTTTACAACAGAATAAGAGAACATTACATTTTGAACATTTTATAATTTAAAATATTGCTCTATTTTATACCATTGTAAAGTTATATTTAAAAAAAAACAAAAATGTATTGAAATATTGATTTCATAATGTTAATTAATTGTTTGTTAAAATAATATTTTAATAAAAACAATTGCTCCATTCAACATTGTTTTATATATTCATATTTTTCTTAAAAATGAAAAATTGTTCACATTTAAAAAATAAGGAAATATTCAAATAAATTCATAAAACACTATATTTATTGAAAAAATTAGTTAAAAAATAAATTACTTAAAAATTTTAATAATAAATTATAAAATTAAGTTATAATATATTTACATTATAAATTTGCTAAATAAATGAATATGAAAAAAAAATCAATATATGTAATTTATTATTTAATTTAAAATTTTGATTAATTTAAATTAATTAAAATGGTAATGTAGTCGATCATATGATGTAATAAAAAAATTATAAAAAGGGTTATTAAAAGTTATTAAGAATTATAAAAAAAATATAATATTATAATATTTATACACTTATAATATTTAAATAAGATTACGTTTTAAGATTTATAATTTAAGATTATAGATTTATATATTATAGTATTTAATATAATTATGCAAAATATACTTAAAGATATAATTTATTCATTCAATTTATTCAATTTATTCAATTTATTCAAAGATATTATTATAAGATAATTAAAGCAAATTAATTTTTCTTATAATTATAATGAACATTGTAACCAGTAAGGAAGAAATCAATAAATATATTCAACTTTTTTAGCAATGATATTTTATATAATCCAATAAATATAATCCAATAATCCAAATATATATAATACTTATTGTTTCGATCTTAATTTTTAAAAATTTCATTCTTTCAATAAAGATAATAAAGCTATCAATTTTTTATTTATTTATTTATTTATTTATTTATTTTAAATTTATAAGCATCATCAAATATATTAAATCATAATAAATGAACAAAAAAAGAATGCAAATAAATGAAACCATTATTAAGGATTAAAATGACAATAAAGCAAATAAAATATGAAAAAAAGAAATTATCATATCTTGAAATTACAGTATCACGTTCTGAAATAATACAAAACTAATTTTTAATTCTTATAAATTATCAAAAATAATTATGAAATTTATATATATTATAATATTATAATAATTAAATGTATATAAATGTAAATATTTCTCAAATTAATGATGATTTTCGACAATAAGTTAAATAAATTAATACTTTTTTGAAATATGACTAAAATGCAAATGAGTCAAAAATAATATAACCATTAACCATTAAAGAATGCATTTCTCTGTATCTATTATATATTTAAGAAAGCAATACTTATAAACCTCTCCAGCATATCAATCTATAATTAATTGTATGAAATATTTAATTTCCTATTCCATATGTAATAAATATGACGAGATTATTATTTTCCAACAAATGATCTCGAGTATTACTTTTATCTACATGGTATCTTAACCTAATATATTATGGAAAAAAATATGGAAATAAAAAAAAAAAAAAAAGAATGAACGTAAGACTGAATCAGGACTTGTTCGAAAAAGTCAACCTACTTATCTGACAGTTTAATGGATAATCAACAGTTCGAACGAAAGGTAAAACTTGTATGGAACAGGCATATAAAAATGTGCATTGAAGTGCCGTTATACTATGTTTAAAAATATCTATATCGATTACTTTATTTATAAAAATTAAAAAATAAGATTCTATTCTTAATTAAGATAATTTATTTAAAATTTTGAAATATATATATAAAATAAAAATTGAAAATTTTGTTTTATTTCCTTTATAATTATAAAATTATTTCTAAAAATGTTTAAATATATAAATTGTTTTAATTAGAAAAATTTAAAACTGAAATTATTTCTTTTTAATTAAAATGAAAAAAGAAGTATTTAACATTTTGAGATATATAAAATGATATATGAAAACTGAAATTATTTTTATTTTTTATGAAATCTCTAAGTTAGGAAATAAATAGATCTAATTTTAAATATTCCTAGAAAATATATAATAAAGTTAAAATATATATGAAATTCTATCTCTAACTAATATAATAATAATTTTGCAATGATAATATAATAAAAAGAACATTTAACAAAAAATAATGAAAGAAATAAAAAGTGGAGAGATTATAATTATTTTTTTTTTTTTTTTAGGAATTAATTAAATGATATTTTTAACTGAACAGTAAAAATAAACTCTAAAAAATTAAAAAACAAAAATAAAATAAAAAAAAAATTGCTTAGATTTATTATCCATTTTATCAGTTATGAATGTTAAAAATATTTTGAAAATATATTTTGTAAAAATAAAAAAAATACTAAATAGTATATTTTAACTAAGAAAACATTTTTATTTCACTATTTTTATTGTTTCTTACGATATTTTTTAAATAAAATTATATTGAACATACATCTATGACAAAATTGAATTCTGAATAAATGATATAACTTTTTTTATCTTCTTGTTGTTTTTAAATAAAATACCAGATAACAATATATATGATGCAAATATATTTATAAATTTTTTTTAATAACCATAGTTATAATAAATTCATATATAAATACAAAATAAAAAAAAAATTTTATTTCAATAATTATTAGAATCAGAATCTATTTTGACCTATTTTATCTTCTATTAAAATAATATTTTACTATTTTGAAATATATTTAAATAATAAAATTCAATATATAATAAAAAATTTTGTTAAAAAAATAAAAATACGAAATACTAATAAAAACAATCAAATATTTTTAATAAATCCGTATATACATGTTTCATATAAAATATAACCTTAACAGTTGTGTCGAAAATCATTGATTGATATATTATACTATATTTTTATATCAAGACTTATATCAAGAACTTCAATGCAGCAAAAAATATCGTGAATAATTTTATTCTTTTTTTTCATATTGTTAAATGAATTATTGTTACCACGAAAAATTTCGATTAAAAAATGTTTTTGCAAAACCTTCGTCCCGTTTTTGACCCCATTTCGCAAATTTCTTCCACATATTACATATAGTTGGCTTACTTTGTTCTACACCACGTTAAAAAGTTCTTTTAAGAAACCCATAATGATTCTTCGGTATTCGTAAGTGTCTTCACGCTATTGGTTGGATCGCAATTGTCGTTTGTATTCACGTGTAAACCTAATTTTGTAAGTCATCAATGCAGACGCTTGGCTATTTAAAAATTGTATTTGATTTACGACAAGCTGATCTTCAATGGCAAAAACATAACCTTAACAAATAGACACCATCGAAAAAGATGTGTTCAAGTTTCCGTTTGTTCCACTTTTAATTTTATTACAATGAATATTATAATTATGAAAGAGAAGAATATCAGAGATATTCTATGAACAAGATAAGACAAATATATATCAAATATTTTTGTAAAAAGTTTTTGAAATTGTTATAATATATCATAGATAAATTATAACAATTATTATATCTATAACAAAGATGAATTATGAAGATAAGATGAGTACCAAATATATTTTTGCAAAGAAATAAAAAAAAAGAAGTTTGTGAAATTGAAAATATATATATAAATACATTATAATTTTTTCTAATAAAAAAAACAAACTATGGATGCTAATTTTTTTTTGCAAAAT
>NW_006264255.1:58735-74267 GCF_000469605.1 Apis dorsata | reverse complement strand
ATATATATATAAATTATAAACTATATATATATATATATTATAAACTTTAAAAGAAAAGAAATTTAGCTGGAAGTTAAATTGTCAAACATATTTTAGCAAAGAAATAGATAATTTTTTAAATTATTATAATTATACCATTGATTATATTATAATCATTATTATGAAAAAAAATATATAAAAAACATCAAATACAAAAAATTATAAAATGTTTTGAATTATAATATATATATAGATATATATAGATATATAGATATATAGATATATTGTTATATTTAGTTGTTATAGTTAGTAAAATATAAAAATCCTGGAAATATATTAATATAAGTCAAAATATATTACTAATTAAAAATTTGAAATTATATTTTTTTTCTTTTCATATTGAATTCCTATTTCTTTTTTTAATTTTAAATTAATTTGAAATTAATATTATATATTTATGTATTATAATACATTTACTTTGACAAATTTTTAACAAAATAATTTTCCAAAATAATGAAATCCTTATTTATCCTTATTTATAAAAACTTATTTTTTAAATAGTTTAATTTTGTTGTATGTAAAACAAGTTAATGATTTTAAACTTTTGATAGTGTAATTTTGCAAAAAAATAAAAAATTTTTGGAATTGTTATACCAATTGCCTTATTCTCTTTATTCTTTTAAATATTTATATAATTTATGATATATTATATTATATTTATATTTTAAAGTGTCTATATCATAAAATACAACGATAATAGTATAATTAACACAATACAAACCTAACCTCCAAGATCAAATTATCTATTTGCTAACCATATGAAGTGATAAGAATTCGATGCAAATATTGGATTAAATTAAAATATTTATCCATGGATTACTTGATTCATCACGTTTATAAAAAACTTAAAAAGAACAAAAACATATTCTCACATGCAAAATTTTTTTTTTCTAAGATTCTCTGTCGATCCACGTTTCTTTATTCCGGCAAAACAATTCGTTCGACGATAATATGACAAATAGACATATAGCAAACAGATCATATTTGTATAACCTTTACTTTCGTCTTTTCTAAAAAGAATGACCCGTTGTTAATCCCATTTACAAATTTTGCACAAATACTTATCATTGCTTATAACTATCTACATTGTCTACATATTAATATAATATATATATATAATATTAGAATTATATATTATATTGTAATATATTATATCTATATAATATATATATTATATTGTAATTATTATATCTATTTTAAAATTAGAAAATTATAAAATTAGAACTAATTTATTATTTTAAAATTTTTTTTAAATTTATTATAATTTATATCGTTATATTTTATTGTTAAAAGAAAAATACAAAGAATCAATAACAGATAATTTGAGTAGATAATTTGAATAGATAATCATCTTTTAATTTGATACAAATATTTATTTTATTATGATTTTTCACAAAATGTTTTCTAATATATTACATATTTCAATATATCAATGCATCAATAAAAATTTTAATAAAATTTTATTAAAGATACAAAAATTATTATTAATAATTACAAAATATACAAAAATATTAAATAATAATATTATTACTAAATTACTTATATATTTTATATGTTTATTAGTTATCTATTTTATTTATATTATAAAATAATATAAATATTGTAAAAAATATAAATATTAATAAATTTATTAATATTATATAAATAATATAATTATATAATAAATCATTATTAATTACAAACTTATATATTTATTAGCATTAAATGAAATTTATATTATAAAATAATAATAACATTATTAAAAATATATTAGAAATATAAATAAATCATTTTATTTATATGGAACTATATAGAATTATATACATCATATATATGTTTATATTACGTCATAGAATACTTTATATTTCTGATTTATTATCAATTAAATTGAAATTCCTATAATTTTTATTAACATTTTATTAACATTTTTTAACATTTTATTAACATTTAATAAACATAATATTTATTAACATTTTAATAAACATAAAATATTCAATATTAAGTTGTTCAATATTAAATCGATTAAAACTATTTATTATTTCTATCGTTATTAATTGGATTATCTATATTAATATATTTGTATTAATAAATTGAAATAATAATCTTTTTGGAATAAATATCTTATTCCAAAAAAATTATAATACATAATTTAATTATCTAAACTATAACATAATAATAATAACTGGGTTAAATAATAATAACTGTATCATGCAAAATAGGTTAAAAAATATTATTCTAGAAAATTAGTAATTTTTTTTATACAATTTATCAAAGATATATGATTAACAGTATATTAAAACTCTTATTAACATTTATATTACATTTTTTTTCTTTTCTCACGACCTAGTCTCATCCCTTCTCTTCCTTCCAACCTGTTCTTTCCATCAATCGGCGGAAGTCTCAATTTTACAAGGAATTTAAAGTTCATGGTGGGAGATTGAAAGATTGAGTTTTGGTGCTACTTGTATCGGCGGATCATCAGTTTTTGATTTGCTGCTTCTCGTACAACATCTCTTCTCTCGAGTGGACATTTCTCTTTTATAAAAATAAATCTTAATTTTATATATTCGTATCGAAAAAGAAACCGGACGTTAAATGACTTAACCGCGCTATTTTAAAACGAAAATAGAAAGATTTTGATTCATCCTATCGAAACTGCTTGATACGAATTACAAAGATTTAAGGTGAATATTGATTATTAAATATTTATATTTATGTGAAATGTGTGAAGTTCGATTCATTTAATAAGTTTTCATTCCGTGGATTTATAAATATGACATTTTATGTGTGAAGGAAGTTGTTTAAGTTAATAATGTTTTTAATTCACTTAACCCATTAAGAGTCAATATTATATTAACACAACATTTAATTCATAATTTTTTTTTCTTTTTTTTTATTGATACATATAAATGTAGTATATTTTTTAATATTATAATAATTAAAATGAAAGAATTCTAAATTTTAAAAATTTGATCAATACTCTTTCCATTTTCATTTCTTTTTTTAAACAAAAATAACCATGTTCCAAAATTCTAAAAATTTAAATTATTTATTTAAACTAACATTAAAGTAGATTTTGGTAAATTATGTTTCTTACGTTTCTATTTTGTTTAATGGACTTTTTGTATAATGATATTCTTTATAATAATAAACTTCAAAATAATATAAAGAAAATATTCTATTATGAGAAAATTACTGTTCAAAAATTGTTTTGACAGCATTTATATTTATTCCTATATTTTATTTATTATTTATTATTTAAAATAAATAATAAATAATAAATAATCATACATTTAAAAATTTCATTATTTTATTTTCTGAATGCTAATAGATTAAATTTTTAATTTTCTATAATTTTAAATTTTCCTTATTTCAAGAAATAAATTTTGCTTGTTTCAGTTTAAAAGAAGCAAAAATCAGCAAATATGTCGAATTTGATTCATCAAATGGTCAACAACTGCAATGAGCTTTTGGATACTAATAATAAAAATAATAAAGGTAAAATAATAAAAATAATATACATTAACTAGCAGGAAAATAACATAAATTTATTAAATGTTTGACGAATATATTCTTCATGCAAATAAATGTATTATATTCTATTACTTCAAATGAAATTTTAGTGAAAAGTAAAATAAATAGTTCTAGAATATTTTAAGACAATACTGAAATAAAAAATTAAAAAATTTATTTAAAAAAAATATAAGTATTTGGTTATGAAAATATTTAAATTTTTAATGTTCAACTATTGTTTCTATTTGTTTTAACTATTTCAAATTTTTTTCAGTTCTGTAGCTTATATATATATATGTATATAATAAAATATAATAAAATGTGTATAATAAAATTATTATACTGGATATTATATATTTATAAAATATTTTAAGAAGATCGATTCTATTGGTCAAAACAAACGTAAAAGTTGATATATAAAAATATGAATTGATATTTATTTATTAAATTAAAAACAATTTAAATGACGCTAGATAAAGAAAGACGGAAAAAATGAAACAGCTCTATCTTTACCATACTATTATCTCAATTTATATGTCTCGCTCCATCTAATGCAAAATTTACTTGCTTATAAATAACTTAATAATTAATTTGTATATCAACTTTTGTGTTTGTTTTTAATAGAATAGAATATTAAAATAGATTTATTAGAATAGATTCACCATAAAAATTTTATGAATATATTAATATGCTGTATAAACATTACAACAAATTATATATTATATTACATAATTATACATAAATATACATTTATTATATTTGATTATTATATTTCATTATTTTTCAAGATTAATTATACATATATATATTTTTAAAACAAATTTGCAGAATCAACAATTTAAATAAGATATTTAACAACTTGCTGTATCAATAGAAAAAATTTTTATTATTCTATGATATTAGATATTTAGATATTAGATTTTAGATATTAATATAATTAATTAAATATTAATAATTTTTTTAATGAGAAATTACTTAAAATATTTAATTTCATTCATTCTAATTAATATAAATCATTTCTTTAACAAAACAAATATATATTCTTCGAATAAAAAATAAATTATGTATTTATGCATAAATAAAAAAAAATATAAAACAAAAACATTTTACATAAATATCGATGCAAATAATTGAATTAAAAAGAAAAAAATATAATATAAATTATCAATTTAATCATATAATCATTTTTTCAGAAATCATAATAGATACATGGCCCATGATGTATTCCCCAGGTCCTATATTATGCATCGTAGGCTGCTATCTAGCATTCGTTTTGAAAGTTGGACCGAAAATGATGGAGAAGAGGTCCCCTTTTCAATTGAATTTCTTGTTACTCGCTTACAACGTGATCCAAGTGATATTCAATATCTGGTTATCACTCAAAGTAATACTCATTAAAATAATAGATTTATTACAATGATTTATGATACAGTGTGTATTTTGTTTAGTTATTATTCTTTTATTAAATTTAATTAATAAGCTAAATGAATTCCATTTTTTTGAATCGTAAAATCAAAATTTATTAAAATTCATACATATGTTCATTTACTATAAAAAAATATGACATTTGAATACAATTATATGCAAAATTGTAAGAGATGTTATATTTCTGTAACAAATTAATTCTTTTTCAAAAAGTTTTATACAATTTAAAAATATATTTAATTTAAAAATCTAATATAAAATTAATTAGAAATAAATGCTCATTATAAAATTAATTAAAAATAGATTTTCATTTATTATTAATGGATTTTTCATTATTATTAGTTGATAACATCTGGGACAATTTTCAATTTTCAAGAAAAGATCTCGATATTTTACAGATATAAAATCAAATAAAGATTTTCCGCATCAATATATATTTTCCTTAGAATTTATATTTCATACTAATTCCATAAAGTCCGAGAAAAATTTTAAGATTGAAAATTTAAATCTGATAACATTAAAATCTTTATATGTGATATTTTTGATGAATAATATATCTATGAAAAATTTATCAAAGAAATCATAAGAAAACTTTTAATAGAATATAAAAAAACTCAAAATAAATAATGAAATAAAGCATATATCTTAAACATTTTTTCTTTTTGCATTAGAAACATTATTAAATACACAATTATTAAAATATTATTTTCATAGAAAAATCGATCGACAATGTCTAATTAATTAATTTTTAGAATAATCTCAAACAACTTTTTTCTTTACAAAAATTTTTATTTTAGCTTTATTATTAACGAGATATTAAAAATAAAATATACTGATCAATAAAATACCAGCGAATCGCTAAGCTTGAACAAAAAAATCGAAATATATATTTAAGCAATATTAGATTTATATAATGATTTAATTAGTGTAATATAAAAGTATTTTATATGCTAAATAATAAGAAAAAATTATACTTTATTTATCAATTTATCAATTTATTAAATAAAATTATTAGTTAAAAATAATTATTAGCTAAAAAAATAATTAGAAAAAGAAGTTGTTTGAAATTATCATCAAATTAATTCACAATTAATTCTTATCGATTGATTTTATATAGTTAATGAAATAAGTCATATATTCAAAAAACAAAAATGTATTACTATTCATAATATAATATATATGTAATAAATAATAAATAAATAATGAATAATTAATTATTAGGATTTTTAGATTGCCTGTAGTTAATTAATCGTAGATTTTCATATTATAATAAATTTGTTTATAAAAATAATTAATTTTTTCAGATATGAGATAGCTATATTTTTATGACATATATTATATCTATAATTTAATAATTTCATCTACTTAGATAATTATTTATCTGTCTTTAAACAGGCATTAGAACCCAGTGTGGTATCAATTTTATTATTACCTAAATGCCAAAATCCAACATCTCTGAATTTAAATACGAAAAACACGGTAAGTTTATAGAAAAATACGAAACAATCAAATGAATTTCATGAAATACATTTTATGTAAAATAGATATCGTCAGCTGCCTGGTGGTATTTCATCGCAAAAATAATGGATCTTCTTGACACGGTAAGTTCAACACAGAATTAATTAGATATGAAATAGAATTGTTAGAAAAATTATTTCTACTTTTAATTTCGAATGAAAGATGAATATATATATATATATATATATATATATATATTATTGTAAATTAATTAAACAATAATTCATTCTTGTATAATATTTTAGATCATAAAAAATTTTAAGTGAATTTTCTGGGAATATTAATAAATAGCTTTGTTTTTTTTAATTAAAATTTTATATTACTTATCAATAATTTTTCGTTTATTGAGATAACTGTTTAATTTTTTATTATCGAAACATCTTTTTATTTTACATATCTAGTTAGTAAAATTATAGCAAAGAATACTTAATATAAGACAATACAGAAAAAAAAAAATAAAAAGAATCATTCAAAACATCATAAATGCAATAGAAATTGTTTTCTCCATATCTTATTAATCTTATTTCAAATAACTATTAATTAATTTTAGTAGCAGTTATTTAGATAATAAATGATTAATATACTATTCTGTTTAAAAAAATGAAACTATTCTCTTTTTTTTAGAAAATTCATTCTTAAAATCTCATTACAACATATGAAAATTTATTTGATCATTAATATGTAAAAAATTCAAATTGATTCTGTAGTGATTCCTATAAAAAATAACCTATAATATTCTATATGAAACATCTTAATGAATATAATATATTATATTATAACAAATTAAATCGTATTCACAAAACTGATATTATTTTCTCACCAATTCACAGTATAATTTCTGTTCTTGTTTGTTCGAAGGTTTTCTTCATACTTCGAAAAAAACAGAATCAAGTGACATTTCTACATGTTTACCACCACACAATAACCTCAATATGCTCATGGTTGTATGTCAAATTTCTGCCAGGCCAACAAGGTGCTGTGATCATTTTCTTAAATTCTTTGGTACACGTCATCATGTATACGTATTATTTGATCTCCGCTTTGGGTCCTAAATACAAAAAATATCTTTGGTGGAAGAAATACATGACCTGGATTCAACTGGTAAAATCTTCTTTGAATAACCATATTTTATTTTTTAAAATTAATGCTCATATTAAGCATATATTTTTCATGCCAGGTGCAATTTTTCATATTACTCGCTTACGAATTGACAATTCTCGTTTTGGGTTGCAAAGTGCCAAAAGCTTTGTCGTGTTTTGTTTTGACCAACTTAGTGATCTTCATCTATTTATTCAGTGACTTTTATCGAAAAGCTTATGCGAAACAGAAAGTTTAATTTTTTTAAAGAATTATTGATTCGTCTTGTTGATAAAATGGTAACTGAATATACAATACATCATTTAATGATAAAAAAGAAAAAAAGTGTTTATGAAATAATGAGAAAAAAAAGAAAAAAATAGAAAAAAGGAAAATGGAATTCATTAAAAAAAAAAGTGGAACGAAGTTTGTAATAAGAACATAAATACTAAATATTGAAGGAGCAGCTGCAGTTATGATTCGAGTTTCAACCGTGTTCTAGTGAGACAATTTCCAGGAATCAAAATTTATACTCTCGATATAACGGGTTCCTTCCAAATTTAGGTCAGTGACATCCGTTATTTGGAGAGAGAATGACATAAAAGGAGGTTTGTCAGGTGGCCGAAGAAAAAATATCTATAATGAAGTCTAGATCAAACTCAAATCGCTTCTTTACTTTCGAAACAAGATGGATTAAAATTGAGAAAAAAAGTTATATAGAAAAAAAAATCATCTAAATCGTTAACATACGCATATTTTGGAGAATGGTAATTGCTTTTTTTTTTATAGTATATACATATTTTATATATATTTTTAACAAATTCTTGTTAAAGATAATCTTTTTATTTTACATCTTAATAATAATTCGAAATAAATTAAAAAATAGTTTTTATGTTTTTTTCGAATTTATACTATAAAATTTTTGTTTATTTTTGTATTGGAATTGAATTTGTTTTTGAAAATAATTTTCATATTATTTCCAATATCATAACCTATTTTATCGAAAATATCTATCTAATAAGTTAAAATGAATTTAAATATATTTTTTCTTTTTTTGTAAAAATTGTATACTTATACAAAATAAATTAATATTTATTGCATAATTTTTAGATATAATAATATATTAGATTATAAAATGTGATATGTAATGAGATATATTAATGAAAAATTATTTTATTGATTCGGTCGAAAACTGTAATAATAATTTTTGATTTTTGAATGAATCAATGAATTTTAAGCAAATATTTGTTATCTTTCATGTATAGAATAAACAGAAATGTTAATGTTAGTTAATTAATTTATAGATCGCAATTAACATGTAAATACACGAAATATTATTTATCAAATATTTCGATACAGTGACAAAGAAAGGACTCTGATTTCGATTTTAAAATAAATTTAGAATAGTATTCCTTCTAAAGGAATACTGTTCTAAAAAATAAGATAATTTATTTAGCGATCATTTTCAAATATGTATTATGATACATATTCTTCAATTCTATGTACATTTTATTTTTTAAGTAAAAAAAAATCTTACGAATTTTATAGAAAAATAGATTAATTTATTTTGTTCTAAAAATTTCAGATATTGAAAAAATTGTTTATCTATTATATATTATTATATTCTATTATTATGCTGACATTTTCAAAATGCTACATAAAAAATTTTAATTAAAAAGAGTAAACTTTTTCAATTTAGAAAATAATTTTTCCTTTTTATGGAGATAAATATTTAAAATTTATTTAAATGCAAATTATTTGCAATCTATTTGCAGTTATAATATCAGAAATTTTTATTTTATTATTAAATTTTATCAATAATTACAAAGGAAATGTATAATAATGCATGATAAATTATGAATATTTTTATAATTATAAAAATTATAAATAATTTAATATATTATGAATAATATAATTTGCATAAATTATATAAAACGCTTTAAAAATAATGAATCATCAGTATCAGAAATTAGAGTCCTCTCATTGTGGCATGTTTTTTTTTTTTCCTTTTTTCTTTTTCCAATCCTTGAAAAATGGTAATGCTAATGACATTATATAGTAAATAAATACATATATATATATATAGTAAATAAAATCTTAATAATTTTGCAAAAAAGACTTAATAAAATTCATCAATGAATAGTTTTTCTTTCCTAAATAATTCTTTCTTAAAGTATAATTTTTTACAGTCAAATAATAAATTGCAGAATTATTTTTGTAAAGATTCATGAAAAATTGCATGACAATGAACAAATTATTTTTATGTGGCGCACTATAATTTATTTTCTATTTCAACTAGAAAATTTACAATAAATTCAACTTTTCATATTTAAAGTTATTAAATTTAAATTTTAAATTAAAATTATAAATTTATTTAAATTATAAAATTTTATGAAATGTTTAATCAATTTCAAATGAGTTAACATAACAAACTTATTTTTTTTGAATTTATTAAATAATTAATTAATTTTATTAAATAATAATTAAACTTTAATTTTATTCATGACTGTATAAGATAGATTGACATAAAATTAAAACGTAAATATAACTTTTTAAAAATACTTTTAATTACATTAACAGATGATTCATAAGTATATCCTATTTTCTTTGTTTTTTTCTAGTTTAGAATTTTGCAGCAAAGGGAAGACAGATCCAATGATAACAATCAGGATTAAGAAAAATAAGAGACAATTTTATGCAGAATCGAGAAATGCGACAATTAATCGAAAATTATTGTATTTGATTATATATTACAGAATTAAATTTTGGATTAAATCTTGGAAAGTGATATACTGTAGTGAACAAAAGGTTAATAATTATTAATATATATTTATATATTCGTTAAATATATAATAACTCAAAAATGAATGTATTTCTTTTTGCTATAAGATCATGAATTGTAAGGAAATTTCAAATCCATTTCTCTTCAAGAATTATTTTATACAAGTTAAAGAAAGTTGGCCATAATTTGATAACCTAACCTTCTCGATTGTGAGAAACGATATTACTGCAGTAGATGATTAATCAGAAATAATTGATATGTATTTTTAATTTTCGAATATACACTTGAAATAAGAATATTTGATTGTCTTTGTGTTATACTATATATTATTAAATATTTACATACATAAGATATTTTATAAGATAAGTATATTATGATAGTAAAAGATTAAATAATAGTATAATTAATGGTAAATTATATTATTTAAACATTATATGTATATTATATTATATGATATAAGAGTGAAAAATCATTATTTGTATAATTTAAAAATTTTTAATAATTGAAAGTATGCCAATAATTTTCAATCAATATATTTAAGATTTTTGCATATAAATTAAAAGAAAATAATTTTGAATATTTTTTTTTTTTAAAAACATCATAAATAAAATTTTTTATTTGAATTGTGATATATTTTTCACATATTTTTTTATTTATAATATATGGAAATTGGAATACACAATTCTTTTTTATATGTTATTAAATATTTTTTTATACTTATTTTATTTATACTTTGCAATACAAATAAAAAAAAATATTATTTTTCTATCTTTTTTTATAAATCAATTAGAAATCTATACTTTTTTATCAGAAATAATATATATTGTATAGAATAATTTGTGTGTATCATAAGATAAAAATAATTTGAAAGCTTTGTATAAACAATAGAAATTTAGACATTATGAAAGAATAATTTTTGATTTTTACCACTGTTTATTATTTAAACAAATACAAGGATTTGATAATTAAAATTGATAAATAACTATGAAATTATGAATTTCGCTAATGAAAATTAATTGAAATAAACGAGATTTCCAAATCGTTTTATAAATTCCAGTTTACTATATACATTTGTAATTTAATATCTATAATGTAATTTTCATTTAGTAATCATTAAACGCTATTTTCTATATTAATTTATAAAACATTTAAATAATTTTCACGGATATTTATGGTTTTAAATAATTATTATAATTATTTTTGAGTTGGCAGCAAAAAAATATTGCTTCTGTGAAAGAGAAAACAAAAGAGAGTATAATAGAATATTCATATAACATGAATTTCAGAAATTATGTTCTTATATTCAATTGTAATAACTACTTAATTTACATAATTAATTTCAAAAGAATACATTATATATTTAATATATTACAATATTAATAATATTATTGTTACATATAATACAATATTTTATATTTAAATTTAGATAAAAGTAAAATATTTCATAGAATATAGAATACCACATTTATAAAAAAAATTTATAAATAATAGCATATGAATTATTTAAAATTGTTCATGTTAGAATTAAAAATTGATGTAACATTTCCACTATCTCAATATAATTAATGTGCGAGTTCAAATATTTATTCGATGATAATTTGCAAATAATTAAGGAGAAACTATCTTTCATAAACAAATATTTCTTATATTTTCTATATAAAATAAATAGAAAACGAAACAAATTCATTCCTTTGACCTCTCTTGTAGAAGCAAAAAATATTTTCAAATAATGGAATTGACAATGTATAATTAATCCACTGACGTCATAATACATCAGAAACACACTAGAAGCACAGTCATTATCAACAAACATCAACAATTTCAAACATCTTAAATGTTTGATTATTTTGTCTGAATTTAATTAATTCGATATTTCGATAAATGGCGATATTTCGATTTTTTATATTCATGTTTCTTCTTTCCAGCCTAATCAACTTTTCTTCTTTCGTATTGCATGCTTCCATTTGACACTGTCTTTGCTATCTTGGTCTCCTTGTCTTGTATAAGTTTTGAATGTTTCTCATTGGATTTGTATGCGTTATTGTAGAAATCAGAGAACAGGAAGTAGAAGAATACCGCGTTGGGTAGAATTAAGATGAGCGACCACTTTGGATAGTCGCAGTCATAAAACAGCAATTGACAACTATGCAGAAATGCTAGGCAGAATTGACCCTATTTGACATAAAAGAAAAATTTTAATTTGGTTGTTATACAATGATTCTTGTTAATATTTAGATATAATGTAAGATTATTTTTTTATATAGAATGTTAATACGATATATTTTTATATATAATTATTGTTTCTAGACACCAAAACACAGAAATCAGTATATAAAAATATGTAAGCAATTAAGGCAATTGATTTAATTATTAGTAATGTGAATTTGCATTAAACAAAATAAGATAAAAATGGTTCTATATATCTATCATACGCGCCATTGTGTAATATTTACAAATATACTCAAAAAAATTAAAAAATATTGATACACAATTGGCATTAAAGAATAAATATGATAATAAATTTCACCATTTGAAGAGTTGTAATATATTTCTTCCACCATAGGTACTTTTGGTATTGAGGTAATAAAGCAGCCAATAAATAATACGTGTACATAATTATGTGCACGAAACTGTTAATGACACCTGAAAAAAAATACGGATATTATTGAATCGAAGATAATACCAGAGAAAATATAAATTGTACATACCTATAAACGTGCCATGTCCACCCGGATAATACTTAGTGGCACCCCACGAAACCATTGGCATAACAGTATGATGATATAAATGGAGAAACGTAATTTGATTTTCTTTTTTCCTTAGAACGAAGAATACTGTGTCTAAAAGTTCCGAAAGCTTTGCTAGAAAATAAATATACACGCCTCTAGCGACCTATAATAAATTACAAAATAATTAAAAAATTTATATAAAATTAAATATTGCTTGTACGAAATTAATTCTTTCGATCTATCAACAAAATCATTTTAATCTCTATTTCTATTATTATTAAATATAGCTCAATTCTTCTTCAGAAAAAATGCGTGACAATCCCCAAGCAAATATACAAGAAATTCCGAAATCATGATGGAATCAAAAAAAAAAACGATTCTTGATAAATAAATATCTCTTGGATGCACCCAAGCTCGAATTTTCAAATCTCATTTTCTCGAAAACGAAAGCTCATATCATAAAAAAATTTTATTCTACTCTTTCGACTCAATTTTAGATCATCTCTCCTTCAATTATTGATTTTTTTCATATTCCTTATCAGATATATTTAAAAGGAAATTAAAATAAAAATTCTATATATAATTTTGCAATGCAATAACGAAAATATAAATAAAAAATCGAGCAATAAATTTATATTAATATAATAATATTAAGTAATAATTTTACTATTATAAATTTATTATTAATTTACGAGTAATAAAATTAATAAGTAAAAAAATATATCGTATAATCTGTTAATGTTATTGCAGGATTGAATGAAGTTAGATAAAAAATTATAGAACGAATAGAAAAAATAAAAAGGAAATGACGATACCCTGAGTGCTTCCGGTGAATTCGAATAATCGACGGATTGGCATTTCCAACTATATTTTCGCAGCCAAGCTGCGTCCAAGCCTTCGTAGAACAGCCAGAAGCTGAGAAGTACTTGTAAGAAATTGTAACAGACTAGAATATTCTTTAATTGATATGGTTTCCTATGCTGCATGTGCTTTGGACCCCATGACAGGATAAAGTACAAATAACCGATTAAGATGCTAGTTCCAGGTACGGGTGATGGTATGAGGAACCAATCTCTTGTTCGAGGATCTGAAAAATCAAAAAATCAAAGAATTAGAATACATATAAAATTTCGAAAGAAAAAAAAATTGGAGAATTATTTCCCACCGGATAGATCGTAGAACACATGATGGTAAAATCGAACCATTGAGTTGTTGTAGATATTCGACATCCTGTCGATGTGAGGTGTGCTGCTGACATTCATTGAAAGTTTGACTGAAACAAGTAAAAATATGATATATAAAATTTGTTTCAAAATTTAATTTATTTCTTTAATTTTTAGATTAATTATCCATATAATATATATGTAATTAAATCTATTGCAGAACAATTATTGGAATTAATACATACAATTATCTTTAAAAATGATTAAATGTATATTTCTGACTGAATAAAAATCGATATTGACTTAAATGGATTTACGAAGGCAAAGAATTTGAAATTATTTAGATTAATTTGATAGTAATATCAATACCCTATATATTTAATATCATTTTTACAAATTAAATTTTTTTTACATTGATTAATTTATTTATCTAGTTCTCTATTTTTGTAGTAAATCAACATTCTTATATATATCTATATAACAGCACAAAAATATAAAGTATATATATTATTTCTTAAATATTATTACTTCATTTTTATAATCATCAAATTCAATTAATATGAAAGTATTATTCAATATACGTTGATTTAGTTAATTAGCATGTAAATGTTATAATAAGTATAACAATATGCAAATACTTGTTGTGATCATAGTATATACATTTATATATACGAAAACTCGATAGTCTCGATTTCATGCACGATTTGATGCATAACGGAAAAATGAAGGAGAAAACAGAACACTCGATTTCGCAGTCCTTAATGATAATGTTTAACCAGTTTGCACAATGGTAATGTAACACATATGGTAAAAAATTGGTGTCATTTTTTTTATTCGCATGTCAAATTCTTTTTTTTTTTTTAATTCTATGTTGGCGCTATACTAAATTTCAGTCAACAGTTGATGTAAAATATATTGTACATAATATTCATGTATTTTGATAATATGAAATGATAATTTATTAATAATTATTATAATATTTATTTAATTATTATTTATATTTTTATTTAAATAAATATATTTAAATAATATATATATTTTTTATTTAATTAAATATATTTAATTATTTAATTATTAATTATTAATTATATTTTTTAATTATTAATAATTATTAAAATATTTTAATCCTAACTTGCAAATTTGATTTGATTATATTAAATCTTCCAAATTACCAGATCTTTATATTTATATAATTTATATAATTTTTCAATAAAACAATAACAAAAATGAGCACTCTATTAAAAAAACTTCCATATATAAAAGTAAATCATTGCAAAGCCATAATACCAATCTAGGCAATTTTCTTT
>NW_006264255.1:54496-58460 GCF_000469605.1 Apis dorsata | reverse complement strand
AAAAAAAAAAAAAAAAAAAAAAAAAAAAAAGGAGGTCAAATATTGGCTATCCACGTATAAATTAAGAACAAAAGTGAAATACCTCTTTCTACTCTTTGTTCATTCCTATTACCCTATTAGTCTGCACTAACATAACCGTATCCATTGTGCAAACCTGTCAAATATTACAATTGCTCATAAAATTTAACGAGTAAACTTTTCTTCTCGAAACCAACTGAAATAGATCACTCTCCATCTTTTGCTGTGGTGATAATAACAGTTCAGGCAAGGACACTTTAGGCACAAGTGATCTACACCCCTTTCAAAATGGCAAAACTTAAACGGTTTGCATTTTTATTGAGCCTGTGTGATTTAGAAAAGTGAATGGTGATACCTTTGTTAAGACCAATATTTTTATATCCGTTTATAGAATCAACGATTGCACGTGAACAAAATCTTTTATGATGTACACAGTGTGGCAACAAAATAATAGAAATAATGATAAAATAAGTAATAATTTATTACACATGGAAAATAGGGAAAATTGTTAATTTTTTTTGGAGGATTCTTCAAGCTCAAAAAAAAAAAAAATGTATCCAGCATTATGAGTATAAAATAATGAAGTGTAACATTTTTGTAACTGGATTTTTATATGCATGCATAAAATATATATGACTTGAATTATTCTTAATAATTAAGGAGGAAACGTTTTAATGAAGTTCACTGATTATAAGTGTAAGAATTTATTAGACCATGAGAATTTTACATCACTACGTTCGGAGAAAGTGAGTTAATTAATTGTACGCTTGAGCGGTTTCATTGATTAAAATATTTTAATCTTCCATGTTTCCAGATATTTAAAAAAAAAAAAAAAAAAATCGGGTAAAAATATTACATCTTCATATAACACGTAAGCTTAATTTATATATATAAATTAAGCTTACGTGTTATATGAAGATGTAATATTTTTACCCGATTTTTTTTTTTTTTTAAATCTCTGGAAAAACGGAAGATTAAAATATTTTAATCTTCCATGTTTCCAGATATTTAAAAAAAAAAAAAAAAAAATCGTGTAAAAATATTACATCTTCATATAACACGTAAGCTTAATTTATATATATATATATTTATAACTTTTCCGCTTATTTTAATCTCTGGAATCGATCCTTCAAAAATATTCCATGAACGTATCGATTAAGTGAATTAATCACACGCTTAACGAACTAGAATAATTCATTGCGCATTCTTTTGTGTATCTTTATATTAAAGATTTATCTTTATGTAAAGATTTCCGTCCATAATTCGTTTTTGTCTATTTTTAAAAATTTGTGTATTCTAGAGAATGAAGTAAAATGCATAAAATATATCAGTATGATACAATAGAAGAACGAAAATTCCTCGAAAGAATCGAGTCAATGACCTAGCGTCATAAACTTAGCATTGCTTCCCATAATGAAAGGTTGTTTATTTTGCCTTTCTCGTAATAAACGAATCTTAATCGTGTTAATTTTTCTTTCTCTTTCTTTCTTTTCCGTTTTTTTTTTCTCTTTCTCTCCAGTAATATCTCTTTAAAATTTGCAATGTAATAATGTTAATATAATATGAATGACTGATAAAAATAGGAACGTGACGATCTGATAAGCCACTTTATGTATTTTACACGATAAAAACGCTTAGCTTAGATTAATTTTAATTTGATTTAAATTCCTTATAGAGATATTCTTATTTTTGGATTAATCAGAATTATCGCTGATAATAAAATGATAAGAAAAATTATTTTTTCGTTTCTCATTTGGAAGAGTGTTTCGATTGAAATATCAAAATTTAAAAAAACGTGTATCGACAGGAATTTAAATTCTTTAAAGTTTTTTTAAAATCTTTCGTTAATCGAATGTTTATTTAACATCGAAGAAGATATAGAAAAAAAATTCTTTAAACTTCCTATATCACTTTATCTTAATAAAATAACCATTTATGTACACGAAACATTAATAATCCCATTATATTTTACATGTATAAGATAATTTGAATGTACAAACGTTGGCTGGCACAAGGCCACATTTCAAAATTCAACGAGTTATTATTAAACATAAAAAAATATCGTTTAAATGAGGAATTTCTCCTCACTTTTGGTCCTTGTATAAACAAAAAGCGTCGCACTTTGCCATTTTGCGCAACTTGATTTCACTCGTCCTCTCTGTTTTGAAATTGCCAACATCGCAACAACTTTGTACCAAATTTATTTTTTCTATTAGAAGGATATAACGAGAGACACAATGGATATTTCCACTAGTCCCTCTTTATCTTTTTTTATTATTTATATTTTTATTATTGTTTTTATTATTTATGTTTTAAACATAAATAAAATGAATGACATTTCGAATCGAACAATCAATTCTCGTTTCAATTGTGCGCTTGATGCTCGTATTTCTTTAACCGCAAAACGTGTTTTCCTGTGTGTAAAAATAACCTGAATACTTCTAAACAATCTGAGAAAAACAGATTGAATATATTGAATGTTATTAACTGCGAATTTTTACAGAATTTTTAGATTCAAGAGAAGATTAAATATTTTACGTTATATTGTTTAAAAAGAAATATATGCCAAATTATTTAAAATCATACAATATTTATATTTATCAGTGATTTTATTATTTGCATCATAATGTTATAATATGAAGATAGCAAAAGACAAAATGAGTACAAAATTTGCTACACAAAACTTTGAAAGGTTTATCACTACTGTCTTTAAAAAATTTTATTTAATGAAAATTTAAATTGCTTAATAAACAAGCCAAGACAACTTTTGTGCTCCAGAATCAACTCCTTCAAAAATATTTAAAGTGATATGATTATAAGTTATAGAAGATTATTATTATAATTATTAATATTTGATTTTTTGTTCACTTAATAAAATTCAAAGAAAAAAAAAAGAAGCAAGATCAATTTTATATCTAGTTTCTTTTAGACCATTCTGAATATTATGTTATCATTCGAACGCTTGAAGAGCGTTAAAAATAAAATCTTTTACTTCAGGAATAGTAACTATTATTTTAAATCGTGTTGATGATTCAGGATTATTATTAATAATATGTTTTGTAGCTTGTTTTGGAAGATGAAATTTAATATTATATAGAGAAAATGAATATATAATAATTTTTTTATTATTATTAATTATTATTAATAATTTTTATTATTATTTTTTTATTATTTATTATTAATAGCTTTTATTAAAAAAGCTCAAATTACTTTTTCAACTTGATTACCAATAGCAATAATAGCTCCAACACCAGTTTCATCATTAGTTCATTCTTCAACTTTAGTGTTATCATTCGAACGCTTGAAGAAAGTGATCAATTTCTATCCAATATTCGCTTTCCCGATCGTTTAATACGAGCGTTGCAATCAACCATATCTGTTAATAATAATCAATTCTGTAATCGATGTACGCATTTTTAATAAATAATTTCTTTAAAAAAAGTTTTTATAATATATCGTGAAGATTGTTAAAAAAAAAGACACGAGTTTTAGATATAATTTTCCTACTATTTTTCCTAACCTAACCTCAAATTCATTTCTTGTCTTTGGATCGTATCGATTAAATTAAACTTTCGATGCTTTTTCGAACGTGACTCTAAATTTACAAAACATTGCAGAATTCTTTTATTTTTTAATTTTCATTTCTATTTCGATTTTTCTCGATACAATTATTACAATTAATTTACAACATACACAAAATTTTTGGATTATTCAAGCCTCGTTTCCTTCCACTATGACAAAAACCTTCAACTCAATGTTTTTAACCCTCGCCGTACATCTCTCTCGCTCCGACAGAATCGTTCGAGTTACGGTTCGAAAATTTGCGGTCGCCAAGCCAAAAGAACGCGAGATGGAAATGGGAAATCGGCGCGCGGTTTACCTTTCCCTCGCGATCTTTCTTACCCACGATTGTGCATTTAACTTCGAAAATAAAATCTTTGCGAAA
>NW_006264255.1:52234-54152 GCF_000469605.1 Apis dorsata | reverse complement strand
TTTTTTTTTTTTTTTTTTTTTTTTTTTCAAGAATTCAGATCTCACGTGAAGATCTAAATTTTTCGATTTCCCGCTTCGGCTATTTCACGACGATTCATCTTCGTTGATGTTTGCGCAAGTTCCTTCCAAGCGTGTGTTACGATCGAATACGGTTGGAAGACCGTATTGCGGCAATGCGCTTTGGAAAGTGAATGCGGAGGAAAAATCGGATACTTGATTTAAATGAGACGTTGAACGTAAAACTTCGCTCGGATAAAATCAAATATTGTTTAAAAGATTTTATTCTGTTACAGTGTCGTTCTTAGTTGAAGATATTTGAAACGTCGAACACTGGATGATTGTTAATCATATTTTAAAATTTTAATGTGTATTATATTTTATGATCATCGATCTTCTTTGGACAAACAGAATTGAATTAAATGTTTTATATACATGATGCTCTTTGCAATTGCTATTCGTGTAACATAATTATTGGATTCTTGAAAGTGGATAATTTCATTTTTTGGAAATGAAAAATTAAAGAATGTCTTTTATTATATATAAGAATTCTTAATCGAATTAAGAATGATTCATTCATAGATATTGTCTATAATCTAAGAAGAGAATGAAATGTTTGCAAATAGCAATGCAAATACAGAAATCTAAAACTGAATACAAAATGCGTGTAAAAGTTTTGATGAGTTTCATTATTAATGGATGAATTGAACAATTATTGTATACATATTTATAAAACGACAAAAAAGAAAAATGTATATATATATACGTTTACAGATATGCAATATAAATCATTTCGAATAATTCATAAATTATTGTATGGAGAAACGATGTAGAATGAAGGATAATTTGATGTTAATTTTTTCGTAGATTAATATATAGAGGACACATAAATGGGTCAATTTTATTACATATAAAGTTTTTTTAAAAATTATAACAAAAGGTAATAAAAATAAAATAAATAAAATTAGAAAACTTGCAGTGTCTGTAAATAATAAATTTATACATTTATCCAATAAAAATTGATAAAATTTTTAATTTTATAGTTTTTAAAATACTATAATATAGTAATAATATAGTTTTTAAATTAAATATAAATAAGTGAACTCTTTATATATATTAAAGAACTTAGAATTAAAACTTCATCCCGTAAAATTTTCCTGAGATTTTCCTCCTCGATTTTTTCAGACATGTCTGTCGTAAACATTTGTCTTCAAAGATTTATATCCTCGAAATATATCAACGTTAACAGGCATTCATTCTTTTATTCAAAAGATATTATTCAATGAACGATGCATAATAATCGTGATCTCTATTTGACCCTTTATCCGTTCATTTTGCATCACAACGAAAGAAACGAGATTTCTCATTTGTAAACGATCGCTTTTTTTACTGCTTTTTAACTCTTTTAACTTAAAATTAACCTATTCATTCATATATATTTCAAACTCGAATTATTCCTTCAATTCATACTTTGTGTTGTTTATTCTTCTATATTTTTCTCAATTACGTATAATAAATAACTCAATTAACTCATATAATTAATAATTCATTCGGTAATTCATAATTCATAATTCATAATTCATAATAATTCATTCAGCAAATATAATAATTTATATAATCTATTAATTAAGAAAATAATTATTCTTAAAACTATTAACACCGCAACATTTTTTTCACAATATTCATTTCCTGAAACATATTTCATTATATTATAAAACAGACACCCTGTATATTTTTTTATCACAAAAGAAAGGACGGAATTTAATATTTAAAGGCATCTACACTTACAAAACCAATATAAATATTCCTTAATCCCCGAAAATTAATCAAAAATTATCAAAATTATCAAAGATTATACTCCTTCACAGGTTGAGAACCACTGTTCCAATCGATCGTGCGACGTATTATTCCTCAAATGATA
>NW_006264255.1:50005-52001 GCF_000469605.1 Apis dorsata | reverse complement strand
TTTTTTTTTTTTTTTTTTTTTTTTTTTTTTTTTTCTATCCACGAATAAGTATATACGAGGAAAAGATGATCACGCGAGGGCACGCGAACATTCTATGCCATTGGCAATGAGGTAAGGACAAGGCAACATGGCGGCTGTTTTGCGCGCGAATTTTGATTCTTACGCAAGCGTAATCACGTTTAATACGTGGAAATATCCGATACAGAGAAAGTAGGAAGTAAATAGAGTATATTGATTTGAAACTCAATATCCGGAATGATTAATTTATCATGAAGAATTCCGTTTTACGTAACTTTTACATCGAAGTTGAATCTGGCGAAGGAAGTACGAGTTGATTATGTAAGGAGGAAATAATTGTACGTACGTATTTCAGAATTAGAAATAACAATCTTTTCTTCAAAATATTCTTCTTTAAAACTTGCTAAATTTTAAATCATTAAAATTTTTTTTTTTTCAATATTGCAATTATAATTTTATATTTTGAGTATTTGTCTACAACTTGTTTTTTTTTTTTTTTTTTTAGTGATTAATTTTTGATCTTATGGAGAATAATTCACTCTTTTCTACAATTTATTTTTTATTTTTCAGATTTATTTTGTATAATATAAACTTTTGATAAATTATTTCTGAAATATATAGATAGATAAAATAAGTAATAAATTATTCAATGATCGTTATCATTGAATATCAATCAATTAACTGTCTAAGAGTTAAAAATTAAGAATTAAAATGCTTGAAATAAATGAAATATTTAGGAAAATATATATTAGGTAGCATAAAAATTCCATGAATAAATTACATTAAACAAGGTCTCAAAGGCCAATCATTGCCTCTGTTCCTGCTTTTGCTTGTTTTTCTCTGAAACTGATCATTAAATAATACAGAAGTAAAATGTCTTGTTCAATTTATGTTTTTCAATCAATTAGTGAAAAATTGACTTAATCAATATGAAAACGATGAAATCTATATAAGATTTCTAATCTAAAATAAAAAAGAAATGAAAACAATTTCAGAATGAAAATTTCACATGATAAAATTTGAAAAAGAACAGAAGAAAATTTGTTATAAAATAATTAAAAAATTCTGAAATTTATACATATTTAAAGCATAATAGATTATACATTATTATTACTAATATTTATTATCTTTTCTTATTTTTTGAATATAATTTTATCTGAAAATTTTTTTCAAACAACAGAGTGGAACAATTTTGAATATTTTGCAATTTAAAATTTTACTCTATCTCGTATCATTCAAGTTATATTTAAATTGCAAATTGAATTTTATTAAAAATAAAAAAATTAATCGTTTTATTAAAGAAATCAATAAAAATATTCGAATAATTTCATTTCATTTTACATATTCCACCTCGTAAAACGTATAAGAAGGAATGCTTATGCCAATAATTCGCATAATTTCCAAACATAATCACATTATCACCTATGTAATAGTTTGCATACATTGGAAAGTGTGAAATGTGAAACCATAACGCTGTTAAATATTTTTCATCTTGCTCATATTTCCATTTCAAGAGAGACACGATGCTTTTCAAAGGTTATAAACTCAATGATGTGCAAAATTTAATAATTGAAGTTACGAACAAAGTTACTTCGATAAGTTATCTTGACAATTTATTTCGATAATGCCAAATTTTATTCGAAATTTTTAACTAGTTACTTTTTCAACGAACTAATACCCAAACTCTGGTTACAGTATACATTACAATTATATTATAATAATTTGTATATAAATCGATCGATTTATAAATTTTTTGCAATATTCTTCTCGTCTTCTTCTCGAATAATATCGAAGAAAGAATAACATAGTTATATATACGTAAAATATATATATATTATATCGCAATATATATAATATAATGCATAAATTGAATTGGTTATGTCACGAAAAAATAAGCTCCAATTGACATTTTTGCATAACAAATTCTTTATATTTCTTTCCATTTCTAGAATTGGTCTTTATATGTCCAATGTGTTGT
>NW_006264255.1:45186-49231 GCF_000469605.1 Apis dorsata | reverse complement strand
TGTATATATATATATATATATATATATATATATGTATTTATATTTGCATATTATCATTCTGATACAATAACGATACAACAAAATTGTAATTTTTTTTTTTTTAGTTCCATATATTTCTACGAATTAACAGTGTGACAATTCAATGTAATATATTTTTTTAACATAACAATTGGTTTTGTTCCAGTCGTAAAAAAATAATTGGAGAAAGAACAAGATAATTTAACCAATATAATTAAGGAAGGAGATTGCTAAATAGAAGATTGACTCTTATATAACCTAAAAAAAAAAGTTTTCTCTTTTCTTAGCGATAGCGCTTAATAAATTCATCAACGATAAATTGCATTATTAATAATATTTATTTGTTATAAATGTCGATCGACTTCGAATTGTATTTCATTGTTCCTTTCAATAATAAAGAGACAATATATTTTTCGAAAACAGGTTTTTTTGAAAAAACTCGTTTAATTAATTATTCAAACAAATTTCATGGATTTTTTACAAAAAAAATTCGCGATTTACAGGCTTCGATTTATTTATTTTTCAAAATTGCAAAAATTATCTGTCCACACTTTCCTCTTGTACGATTAAAAAAAAATTCATTGAAATTAAAATAAGAGAAAAATCCATAATAAATGTTAAAAGTTGCTTAAAAGAGGATCGAAAGAANNNAAAAAAAAAAAAAAATGGCTTCCTCTTTCGAATAATTCAAATCGTGAAAAAAAAAAAAAATATTCATATTCTTGAAAATTTTAGAATCATGAGAAAAATGATTGAAAACGAGATACTTAAATATCATTACCAATGATTTCATGTCGAAAAGGTCAAGATCTGAACTAGCACTTTCTAAACTCTGGTTCAAATAAAAGTAAATGAACTTTAACTGTCATATATTTGAAAGTTGCACGTGGTTCGAAGTTGAAATTGTGATTACAAGTGTGAAACTTGGAAGGGAAAGTTTCAATTTGGTATGAGTGCATCCAGATTCTTGATCATAATATGTAAATATTTGCACGAGTAATATGTAAATATTTAAATTACATATATATATATTTTTTTAACATAAATTCCATTTTTAAATAATATTTTTGCTATTTTTGCAATTTTTAATAATTTTTAAATATTTCGAAACGATACTTTTTATATTAATTTATTATATTATAATAATGTTATATTAAATTATTATTAATATTTTCATAGGTGTTGTTAAAAAAGAAAAATATCTTCAAATATCAGTTCATTTCAACAAAAAGTTTCAATAAAAAAAACTTGACAATTATGAAAAAGATTCTAATGAAAAAGAAAAATGAAAGCCAAGAATAAAATAAACAAAAATTAAACGAGTCAAGAGACCAACAAGAGAGCATTGACCTCTTTCCAACATGCTCTTGCACTTTCGCAATTATGTAATTTCTACAGCGTCTACACGATTTGCTCGACCTTGATGAATTTATTACCAACCTACCAACGAATCCTTTTTTCTCACAATACAAATCTTTGAAAAACTTTTCATCTATTTTATTCATTCGAACGGAATGGAAATTAGACCATATTAGTCCAGCTCACTCGTTGTTATTAAAAGTGAATCTGACAGTGGACAGATTTTATTAAAATAATTAAAATAATTTGTATTTTAAATTTTTATTAAATTTATATTATTTAATTTGATTATATCGTACTAATTTATCGATGAATTATTTTATATTCTATTTCTCTGTTTCACTTTTGGAAGATATAATTTACATTATTTTTCACAATATTTGAATTGAATTTAATTAATTTCTTAAATAAAACTCTTCCTTATCGTATCAACATTATTTTTTCAAACTTGAAACGGAAAGAACTTATTTAATAATTCATTGGTTGTTTAAAATCAATTAATTAATTGGTTGAATTAAAAATAACGATTTTTCGATATTAATCATTTCAAATAATCTCTCTATTATACTCAATCTCTTATAATAAAATTGTGATCGTTTAAATCGTTTCAGACCCGAGCCTGATGAGAGAAGACAATTCCGATTCGAGACGCGGAAATTCTTCATTGGATTCGTGCTAATACAAAAACGCAACATCGAGAAACAGCCCCGGAACTGGTTGATAAATATGTCTCTGGTTATGTAGCGCGTAAAAGTTGGAGTGAAATTGCAACGTGTGACGCGTAACTGGATTATAATTCCTGAAAGAAATTTATTTACAACGTTACACGAATATTCCAGGAAACGTGATACGATCTTACTTTGTTAGGTTACGTTAGATTAGGATTTTAGAAAAAGTGCGTAGAATGTTGATCGATTCCAGAAGCGAAAACAAATGCAAAAGTATAGAAAAATATCGATCGAAGCTTATTTATTAAATTATAAGCAATTGAAATTTGGAAAAAGATGTATTAGGATATATTAGGAAGATGTATTAATATCCTTGTATATTTGTAAATAAGAAATGATAAATTTGGATTAATTTTTGAAAATAAGAATATATGAGAAATAGATTTTTTTTTTTTTATTATGAAGTCATTAATCAAGTTGAAATTTAAAGTTTAAAGATGTCTTTAAAGCAATATTTTCCAATCAATATTGTATTGTAACCCATTACAAAAATTTTACTAAAATTCGACAAAATGTATAATATATTTAATATATTTAATATTTTTTTATATACTATTTATAAATAATCCCAAGTTAATCAATGAAAAATAATTACTGGAATATATATACGTTAATAATATATATATATATTATTATTTATATATATATATTATTAATTATAATATTATTTTATCTTTTAAAGAAACAATAAATTATAATGAAGCAAATAAAAATTTTCATTAAAAAATTATTGTGTGGCAAAAATCTAACTATTTTTAAAATGTATGATAAAAAGGTTGAGAAACACTGATCCGAAATAATGAATGAAAAAGATGTCAAAATATTTTATAAACGAATATAACAATAGTAAAATTTTAATATTTTAAGATAATAAGTAGCACGAGACAACGATAAATAATACTATTGTTTCATTATAAAATTCTCATTGGCAATACAACTTGCCATATGTAATATAAACAGCTAATATAATATCCAAGAAATTATAGGTACTAAGGAGCAATGAAACGTATGTTGGCAAGATTGCAGGTAATTGTGTCAAGTTGGAATCGTGATAGGAAGAAAAGCCGGTTGAGAATTGCAGTGAGAAGCAAATGTAGAATCGGAGAATCTTTCAAGGTTATTTCCGTCTTAGAAATATAATGTTGGTAATGTATATGTTTTTTACTTCTGATGAACTCTTATGATATATTAGAGAGCTCTGAAATCCATCTGTATATATTCTTTGAACATGACTCAAAAGTTCAAAAAGTCTTTTCAAGTAATTCATTCATAGTTCAATAAAAAGATTCTTAAATTATGAAAATCATTTTCAAGGAATATGAATTATATTTATTGACTTGATCCTTCAATTATATAATATAACTGTTTTCCTTTGAATATATGAATATAGATAATTATAGATAAAAAAATTGATAAACTTATTTTTATTATTTTTCCTTGTCATCTAATTAACATTGATATTCTAATTAATTAATTAATATTTCAAAGTTTAAAAAGGTAAAAAACTTGACTTACAAAATTCAAATTATAACTATTTTAATTATAGATCTCATCTATTGTAAAAAATAAAAAATATTATTTATCAATTTTCTTTTGTAGGCTTTATATGTAATATGTAGATATAGAACCCTTTTTTTTAAATCGAATGTATAACTTTCCTTTTTCCTTTCTCTTTTTAAATTAAATTAGATAATAAGCCTTCTTATAGAGAAATTGATCACTGAGAAAGTATCCATATGTTATTATCTCAATTTCAAAGTATTTGCATACTTATTACCATATAGATGAATAAAATAAAATAAAATAAATAATATAAAATAAAATGAATAATACGAGTAAAAAATTTATTCTAAAATTAAATCAAAAAAAAGAAATAATAAAAATTCATATTTTTTTAAATTCATAAAATTCATAGAATACTTCAAGATCTAAACCAGTGG
>NW_006264255.1:22365-45024 GCF_000469605.1 Apis dorsata | reverse complement strand
CAGCATTTCTTACAATCATAATCGTTTCATAATTTCTAAAAAAAAAAAAAAAAAATCATTAATCTAATCCTCTAAAAATATATTTCACAAAAAGAAAAAAAGTATTTTCAATTTTTCTTACCAAAAATGAATTGAACTCACAGAAGATAATATCGATGATTCATATATATAACACCATAATCAATCGTATTTACATTTATTTACAAATCAATTAATGAAAAATATTGGTAATTTGTCTTTCTTTTTTAGGATATTATTATGCAATACTAAACCTCGAAAAACGATGAACGAATTTTTCACCACGATTTCGAAATTAAGATAAAAAAATCGGATCGGTGGAAAAGCAGGAAGCACGATTCTCGACCACACGCGATCCGACGTTTCTTAATGGACTGAGAGGGCCGATTCGATCACACCACACTACATACTTTCTATCTACATGGGAGTAGGAAGAAAGCTGTAAGAAGTGGGGTCTATTTGAACTTAAATGTAAAACTTAATTTTGGTGAAAGTTATCTTTTTTTGGATATAACTTTTTTTATATAATTTATAATTTAATGCTGCTGATATTACATAAAGATAATGTATGACTCTGAAAAGAGATTTGAAAAATAGCTGCCCAGGGTATATAATATTTTTTTGTTTGAAATTATTTATATAGATCTTACAATGAAAATTTTTGTTTCCCTACAGTATTCTTATTTAAATAATTTTATAATTTACAATGCAATGAATTTATTTTACATTATACAAAGAGAATTATAAAAGGGTTGTTAAAATTATTTTACATTACATTGAACAAACTGTTATAAAAGTATAGAAATATTTTTGCTTGCAATTAATTGTACAATTTTTAATATAATTTTCCAACATTGCAACGTTTTGTTTACTTAATTATAATTATATTCACCAATTTCTAGGAATTACAGGTTCTAAGACATTTTCTTTGAATAATTGATTTTGCTTTGTCACTTTGCGTCATTATTGTAATTATAAGAAGAAAAGGTCGTAGGTTATTAGACAAAAGGAAATCACGTCTCAAAAAATTTAAAAAACACTGGTGTAATGCAATGATGATCGACAATAGTTTCGCAAAAAGGGAAGACGATTGACGTTGATTTAGCTGAAGCTAATTTGCGACAATTTCCAATGGTAATCGAATGGAAAATAATGTAATTTCGTTTGAATTTGATGTTTTGAAAGAATGTATCGTAACAAAGTGAATTATTATTATCCAGTAAATTTAATAACTTTTGATATTTTTATTTAAAATTCTAACTAAATTTTAATTATGTTTTTTTTTTGTAGTTTTCTTGTCATCATTTAAGATGTTTATACATATTTATACATTTTTATATACAATTTTATTTTATTTATAAGATTTGACATTTTAAAAATTAAAACATCTTGAAGTACTCTTCAGATTAATAAATTTCATTATCAAGCAAATTTCATTACAATAAAATAAAAACTATAAACAATTATAAAGTGACAATAATACAATTAGACAATTAATACAATTACAATATTAATTTTATTTTTATTTCAAAAAAGTTAATCTGAATATATAATATTGTATTTGTTATTCAGAAACATGAAGCTGTGAGTCGAATTAAATGGTTGTATCTTTCTTTGTTAAGATAGATATTGTGAATCATAAGTTCAACTATTATACAGTATTTACTTACCACAAAGCAATAAAGATGAATATAATTATTACAAGTTATTGGATGGAAACATAATTAACTTTTTCTTACCATATCTTAATTATTTAATGAAAAGATTCCATATTTATAAAACAAAAATTATTTATTACATTTCTGTTAACAACAATTTTGCTTATATCCCATTTCTAAAATTTCTTAATATTCATTTAATCACTTTTAGAGAGTTGACTCTAAAGAACAAAATAAATACAAATATTGATGTGCAAAAATAATGATTGAAACTTATTTACAAGTTAAATTATAAGCGATTAAAGTTTGCGTTAGATAAAGCGAGACAGAGATAATGAGGTAGCGATATGACAAAGACAGAGCTATTCGTTTAACTAAATTTCAATTGGATATAACTCAATAAATAAATCTCAATTGATATTTTTGCGTTTCTTTTGGAAGAGAGCTGGAAGAATTGTATTTCCTTAAGTGTTTCATGAAGATATATATATTTACATTCTGTAAAAATGAAAACTTTCAAGAATCAAGGACAATTAAAGATCGTATAATATAAACAAGTACCATTAAGATCCATTTTTGCGTAAAGATTGCGTAATCTTCGAATTAAAGCATAAATATTTCGATCTTTGAGGAATAAAAGCTGTGACCGTGACATAAATTATACACCTGTCATCATAGATACGCTCTTGTTCTCTTGATTGTTATCATAATCTATTTCGTAATTGCCTACTTTTCTCATTATGTGTATATATTACAAAAATATTTTATGCGAAAATGCGAAACTAATTTTTTTAATGTACAAATTTTTCAAGAACATAAACACTTGTAACATTTTTTGTGATGTTAAATGATGGTAAAATGTATATTTAATATAAAATCATCCACAATAAATTACACAATACAAAACAAAAATATAAATGAACTGTATTCGAAGTATAATTTAATATTTCTTTTAATAGAATTTTTAAATAAAATTAATTTAAAAAAAAATCTCAAATAACAATAAAAATAAGAAACTTATGTTTCAATTAAAGTTATACTTAAAAAAAAATCAAAAATCATACTTTTGAAGCATAATAATTGTGTCACGAAAAGCTTATCTACTTACTGTGCATAATAATAGAAGCATAATTTGTACAAATTATGCTTCTATTAAAATAATAAAAAATTTTTAAACAAATGATGAAGATAAACAATGACAGAAAATTTTAAATCTTTTTATAAAATCTATGAAAAACTATTCTACAGATAAATGATTATTAAAACTTAATATTGGATGTCATAAAAATCATAAATTAAAATGTCTTATTCAATTTTCATTATCATCATTCTTCTAATTTCATGTAACTTTTATTAAATTTAAATCTAATTAAGAATTTATTTTCTAATCTTCTAATGTAAAAAAATTCTTAAATAAAATATACTTCAAGTATTAATTTCACTTCCTCGAAGAGATTTTCCATCAATAAAACAATCCTACTTCCATATCGCTTGATCAAATCGCACATATACACAAGCTTTCATTCAATTTTCAGGTTAGGTTTCCTTTTAAAGTAATATTGCATAATAAGGACACTTATACATCGTTGGCTGGGTAAACATTTAGCATAAATCTCAATGCATGTACCATGTCTAGATTAACTAAGAGGATCTTTTCGAAAAGGATTACGGGGCCAAACGGTCACGCGTGCAATCCGCTAACTAAGAATGTTGCAATTATATGTCGTCGCGTTTTCATTGAGTTCGTTAGGGAGATCGCGAATAGATTGTGTAGAGGGAGCTGCGAGTGTATTTAGTAAGAGTTTTGTAGCTGCTTTGCGACTCTCCCTTCGATTTTGCAATCAGTGACCACAGCTACTGTAAATACGATGCTCGCGCCTCTGCGGTGAATCCAATTAATATTAGTAATCGCATGGAGAATGTTGCAAAAGTACACAATTTGTATCATTTACTTATGTTAGTTAGTTTGTTTTTCTTCAATTCTAGTGTTATTTCTCAAGTTATTGATATCACAAATAATAGATTAATATAGAATATCGTAGAAAAAGCGATCTTAAAACGAATTTGTGTAACGCGTTATTGACGTATACGCATAATTGATAATATGAAATATTATTACAGGGTGTTTTAGAATAAACGATAACAAAACTTTGTTTCGCTATCATTTTTTCCCTTTCACGATTCATTTAAAGGACTGAGAATTATCAATATGTTATTAATATGTGATTAATTATATAGAATATTAATATAAAATGTTCCAGAAGAAGCAATCCCAAGATGTCCAATCTATCTTTTTTCATTCTTTTTTTTCTTTTTTATTATTTCTTTTTAATAATATATTTGAAGGATTAAGAATTGTCGAATTACTGAATATTAATATAGACTAAATAAAACGATAACTTTTATCTTTTTTTCTTTTATAATATATTTGGAGAGCTGAGAATCATATTGATACAAATCTAGAAAATAAAAATCTATTAGTTTAGATTATTTCAATAAATTGTTATATATTTAATTTTAGCAGTCTAAATTTTTATATAATTAAATATAAATTTTTAAAGGATTTATAAAAAGAAAATTAATATTCAAATCAAAAGATTGATCTTTGCCCACAGAAATTATATATGGGTGGTCATATAATAAAAATGATAATTTAGTATCTCCAATCGATTATAAAGTCGATTGTAAAGTCATCGTTTCGTAATATAACATACCTAAAATCAGCAAATCTAAAAATAAAATTCACGACATTGATCGAACACTTTTAATGAAAATTTTAAAAAGCGGAATTTAAAAAAAAAAGAAAAAGAATCGATTTAATTAAACTGAACAATTCAATAAATGAATAAAAATATATAAATTATATAAATTAAAACAAACAAATAAATTGCATATTTTGTGAAATGTGAAAATCTAACTGCAATTTTACAAAAGATATTCACGATGTGTAACTAAAATGTCAGAAAGTCACCGGATTGTAAAATTTATGAGACTTTAAGTCGTGACCGAAATTTTTTAGAGACTTTTCAGTTTCGATTCTAAAAGTATACATATATATGCAAAAACTACACTATTCTATTTATCGTACAATGCATATTAAGTGATATAATATTTGTCATGTAATAAATATAACAATCTTGCACAACATTTATTTTATAATATTGTAACTATAATAGAATGTAAAATTTATCTCTGTTAATTGTAATAACATGATATCGTATTACGTAATAAAATATATTGTAATATGACAAATGTTATATTATATACATATATATGTGATATTAAACATATATTGATATTCAACATTAAAACCAGAAACTAATTCAGATTCACCTTCAATTAAATCAAAAGGAGTTAGATTTAATCAATTAATATTCTAATAAATATCAATAAATATAATACAATAAAATTGAAAATTTAATTTTATTTTGATAATTTAAAAATTCATAAAATGAAAACGTTTCAATTAATATTATTAATCTAAATACTATAAAAAATAAATTAATTTCAAAAGAAGTTATTGTTGCTACTAAATTAGGTATTGAACCTATAATCGAATAATTAGAAATTCAACCAATAAATAATACAGGATACTGGACTTCTATTCCTAAAATTATAATATTATGAATATAAAATAATAAAATAATAAAATAATAAAATTATAATATTATAAATAAAATTCCATAATTTAATACATATATATGTATACAACAAACAGTTATATATATTTAACCAATATGTAAATATATTATTACATCATATAATAAATAAACGAATACACGCATGATTAATGAGTATAATTAATATTAACATATGAATACGTTGTGCAACATGCTAATTAATCAATTAATCAATAATACAAAGTACATAAAAATTTTTCATCGTTACGTTAGTTATTTCATATAGGACTATAAAAATTATAAATACTATAATAAGAAAATATCTTTATTGTGCACAACCATTGTGCACGGACACGACTATTTATGGGATAAAGTATTATCGGTGTGAAAGAGGAGACACGTGCCTGCTTTCTTCAATTGTTAAAATTAAAAATTCATTTCGTTTCATTCGACCGTTCAAACATCTTTCCTCGCTTATATTGAATTGAAAATTACAAAACAAAGGATTATTTACTTGCTGCCACGATCGATTGAAAGTTTAGTAGTATCGTTTACTCATTGTGATGGAATCTTTCATAAACGGGCAACCAAGATAAAATATTATCGATCGATTATTTACGTAATTTATATAAAAAAAAAAAATTGTTCGCAGAAAATAATAAACGATTATTAAATAAAAAAAAAAAGATTCGTGGAACAATGGCGATAATTAAGATCAAAACAACTCTGTTTCGTCAAGCGACAATTAACAGAGTCTCGTCTAATTTGTTTATCGGAATTTTTCAATCGTTATAATTATTATATTATATTATAATTATTATCCATTCGTTTTTCTTTCGAGACGATTGTTATATCGTATTTGTAATACCATAATCGTAACGAGAAAAAACGCACGAGAAAAAATTAAATTATAATAACGAATTAACGACAAACGATCGTGAATTTGAACTTTTGCTCGTAATATAATATATCAAAGGAAAAGACAGGGAAATAACAAGAGCAAGGATGTCCTCGATGTCTGGCGCGCAATATTCGAAGCACATGTCAACAAATTTTCGAGTTGCATCTCGAGGGGTGGGGGGATTTGCAATCGAGTCGTAAATATGATCGTAATCTTTGTGAAATCTGGTGTCCAGTTTTTAAATTATATACACATTGCATGCATCGAATAGAGATTGAACGTTATAGATTGTTTGAATAATCATTCGATAACAATTATTTTTATTCGAGTTAAATAACAATGAATTGAATAAAATTTGAGATTGCATATATGTTTTTTAAATAAAATTTAATAATTTATAATTTATCCGCCAAAATTGTAAAAATTTAATTTTTTTAATTTTTTAAAAAGAGCAAGAGCAGGATAAAAGAAGAAGAAGATATGTAATTACGCATATAAATACAATATAATTTTTTACATAAGCTTAATTATCGTAAATATCATTTAAAATAAATCTCTACTAGTTGAGAACAAACTGTATACAACTTCACTATATATTTTTAAACAGGTTCGATAAACAACTTTTGGTTAAGTAATCAACTCGTTTATATAGTAAGTTCAAGTTACAGTGTCGTGCGAGTAATGGTCGACAAACCGACCGTTCTAAAGGAGGAAAAAAAAATAAAATCTACACTACAACGTAACTAAGAAATTCATATCACGAATAATAATTTGAATATCTTCCTGTATATCTTCTTGTATGGGAAAAATAAGAAAATTTTTTAAAGAAATATATCAAAAAAAAAAAAAAACAAATCCCTTTCTGACTTCTTTATTCATAGATTACACAACAGTGGTTCTCAACCTGTAAAGGAAATATTTTTTAAGAGTGTCGTTTTTACAATCATTAATAACAACATTTCTGTGAGGATGATTCGAGCGACGATGACGAGCACATTCGAGATTTATTTTCTTTATTTCGTTTAAATTAAGTTAACTTTACACTTGCAATGAAAATATTTTGAAAGAAGTGCCGTTTTCAAATTTAATTATTAACGTTATTCAACAATTGCTGTTGAAAATTATTTGAGTAGTAATAAAAGAATTTTACTTGAATAACTGCAATCCAAGAAAGGATTGTAAAAAATCATTGGTAGACACGTTTATGATTTGTGGTAGGTCACGAAAACTTGCTTCTGTCAACTTATGATCGACTGGTCTCATCGGATCTCCTTATAAATGTATATATTCTAATGCGGACGTGAGTGGTTTTTTAAAAATCGTCTAAAACGTTTTATTATACTTTACTGTGAAAAAAAAACTGGTTTTTATTTATTCCATGAATTTTAATATCAAATCAAATTTTTCTCATATTTTTTCATACGTGTTACATTTCAACAATTCATTTTATTCCATAAATAACTCCACTTCGAATAAATTCATTTTTCCATTCCAAGCAATATTTCTTTATTTTTTAAAATTAATTAATTAAAAAATGGAGTTTTTAACGAACACTTGTACTCGAATCAGCTCGTAATTTTACAACATTTCGTTCGATAACGTGTTTACATTTAAGATAAATCTTATTCAAAAAAAAAAAGATTCCACTTTTCATGTCGAATTCTGTTTTAAAATATTTTAAACACCACTTTGTAAGGAATTTATTAAATTTCGAAATTTTCAACGCTTCTTTTTTATTCAAAATCTCTCGAAATTATATTAAATTCTCTTCGTTAATTCGAAATTTGCAAGATAAGAATTATGCAAAAAAACATAATAATAATAAAATAATAAAAAAATTAAAAAAATTACATTTAAATAAAATAATACGTAAGAATAATAGTATTATAATATTGTTAACAATCACAGTGTGAAATATTACGACCGATACGAACGGCGGCATAGAAAGTAATAATCAATCGTCATTAATACCCGAATTTATTTTGATTTTACGGAGTCGCTTTCCAAACACGGAGCGAAACGGTCGTGTTTCCATTTGCTCCGCGAACGAATATTATATCGTTTAATTAATCGATGAATTATCGTGCAAAATAATTGTAAATAAATTAAATGACCAATATAAATAAAATTTGTAAATAAAAAAAAAGTTAGAATAACAAAATAATAAATCGTTACAAAAATATTACAAATGAAATATTATTCGATTTTTTAATTCTAATATTATTAGATTTCGAAATTTTTAAGGTTTTTTTTTTTTTCTTTTTTTACTCGAAATTGTTCTAATGTCTAATTTCGTTTGAAATTGAAATTTGTAACATAAGAATTATGTAAAAGAAAAAAAATTTTTGATATTACCTTGCAACTTTGATACGAATCGAAGCTCGAGTCTCTTTTAATAATATCTGGTGACTTCGATGCGCGTACATGCAAATCGTTTTAACTAAATTGAAACGTTTCACAATATATTTATACCAATCAGAATATTTTCAATATAAAATTTTTAATTAATAAGTAATGAAGAAACGAGAAACGGTGATAAATTATTTTATTCGTGGAAAAACAAAAAAGATAACGTAGAATAGTTCGATCTTGATGTTATATTAATTCGATTTCATGTTATATTAATTTTTCTTATTTTTTGTTTTTCGTTTAAATTGAAATTTAAAAACGAATATTTGCATATTTTAAATATTTGATGTTTATTGTTGGTATTAAAATTTTGATTTGATACATGATTACAAATTTTCTTTCAGTAAAATATTTTTTATTAATTAATTAATTATTGAATGATCATTGATTAACTACTTTGCTATTAACAATAATTAATTGACCATCCATTTTCAAAATAGTTTTAATCTTCTTAAAGACACATTTTTTTCCCCTATGATTGCTTAACCACCACAGTTTTTTTTCTATTATTATCGTGATACTTCCTATGACATCATAAAAAAGAAGAAAAAATCTTCTTTCTTCGAAGAATGACAATCAATTATTAATTCAATTGGCAAAGACAAATTTTAGAGAAAAGAATAAAAAAAAAAAAGAAAAAATACTGAAATATAATATATATATATATAATATTATAAAATTATTGATTAAAAATTAAACAAATAAATCCAAAGTACAGGATGAGATGAGATGAGATAAGAGGTATTACATTACGAATGTCGAGATGAATCACGGTCAATGAATAAAAAAAAAATTTATGGTGGACGTTAAAAAATTCGGTGAAAAAATTTGATTGAATTGCAATATTGTTGATAAAACTAGATTCGAAGCTTGCCACGTAGTTAATATTGAATTACGTGAGAGATTTTTAAAGTGAAAGGAGAAAAATAATGGGATTTGTCGAAAATGGATAAAGATGAAAAGATGATGAAAGACGATATTCTCTGGGACAAGTTAAAACGAAGAAGAAGAAAGTTTGATCCACGAAGGTTAAATTCCAGCCTTGCAAATCTGCTTGTTTTGTATAACAAGATAAAAGTATAATTTTTTTTTTTAACAAATAACAATCTTTCTAAATTCGATAAAATTAAGTAACGATAGTATTAAATCGATTAATTAGATCACATTAAAATGTCAAAAATTCACAATTTGGAAATCATAATATTTTATAAAATTCTATTAATGAAAGCTATAATTTTTCATATATTCTATAATAATTCAAAAATTGAAAACGCGAAATGAAATGAAATATTTATCTTTTTATAAATGTTCAAAGGAATTTATAACAATTATATCCCTTAAATCATCATAATTAACAAGTTACAACTTCTTTATTATATACTCACTCAAAGAGTCAAAAGTTGAATGACACCAAAAATTTTAGGCTTTATAATACATGAATACTAGAATTACGAGAGAAAAAGATTTCTCATCCGTTTAAATCAAAAATCGAATGTTTCTCGAAAATTTCGAATTAAGGAAGAATCAATTTGACGTAAAAAAAAAAAAAAAAAAAAATTAATAGACATAAAGCGTGCAATGAAATTCTTCCAAACGCATAAAACCACCATGTGGTTTCTATGGCATTCAATGACTAAACAAGAAAGTTTAAAACTAGGAACAGGTTTCTTGATGGGCAAAGTTCACCTCAACCTGTGCACGAATGAATTTCATCTTCTGCTTCATCTGTGTCCGTGACACGTTTAAACGAGATTACGTAACATAACCTAATCTTCTCTCCTCCGGTTCGACCAGTCCCTCCGAATCCCGTTGTCACGGATTTTAATTGCAAATCATCCGTTTCAACGAATGATGACCATTGAAAACAGGTATTGTGATGCTGTTACATTTATTCCCTCGATCGATTTTTCCACGTTTTTTGGATTACGGCGCGATCGCGATAGGTTATGTCAATCGTTTGACGTAACCGATCGTATATTAGGGTTTTTTGTTATTTCACTAGGATTAATCTCTTTTTTACCAATGTATGGTAAAATTGCTGCAAACGTGGTATGATTAAATATTTTGGCAAAGGATCTGTATGGTTTTCAAAAATGATAAAAAATACAATTTTTTTAATTTTTTTTAATAGATATTAAATTGAAGTTTTTATAAAATTTTCAAATCTTACTTAAAAGTTAAACTTTATATCTATCTCAGTATTTTCTTTCGTAAATTTTGGCTTAATTTAATAACGATAAAGTTTTAAAGTTTTTTTAAGATTCATCAATATAATTATAATTGATATATAATTAATTCGATTAATTTTCATAATATAAATAAATTGCTAAAAATTATAATTTAATTCCTCGTTTGTAAATAAAATCAGAAAAATAAAAAAATGATACTTGTAAGATGTCTTACATAAACTGACCTTAATCTACTTGCACCAGAAACAAGAGAAAGCAATAATCTAACTTGTTTTCATTTCAATGATTGATTCTCATATTCGAAAGAATTTATAAAAAAAAAAAAAATATTACATTTTATATTATAATTTGAATATATTTTCATAAAAAAAGAAAATGGTAAAAACCAGCTTGTAACAAATGCACAAAAAGTAAAGAAATTGGAAATAACAATATATGGAGGACAATTATATTAATTAAAAATTAATAAGTAACCTATTGACATAATACACGATCACTGAACAAAACAAATAATCGTTCATAATAATAGATTATAAAAAAATCATTATTAAATCATAATTCTCGACATTAGAAAAACCCAATAATTAACATTTAAATAATATCCTAAACAATATGAATATATCTATAAAAATTACTCTTTTTGCTCGATGAATACGAATAATTGTGATGACGTATTTCCATCTAATGTTATTAAAACAAACTGTCGAAAAAATTGCTCCACAAAAAAATGTTGCAACATCCTCTCTCACCTCACAGATTTTTCCTCTGAACATAATCAAGATAATATTTCACGTGAAAATTACACGTATCATAAAGAAAAAAAGAAAAAAAAATACAAGACACGAACGTGTTATTTAATAAAAAAAATTTTCAAAATTAACTAGAGCATCAATTACCCTCCTGTTTTCTCCTGTTTAAAAGATGAAATCTTTTTAAAAAAAAATTCCGAGAAGAAAAGTAATCATCGAATTGTTGCAACACCACCATGTGTATAACGCTTATTTAATTGATCATCCTTTCAAAATGAAAAAAAAAAAAAAAAAACAACGAACGATAATAAAAAAATTCCCAATAAAAATCCATCTTCATCTTCTACTTCCTGAGAACGCAACAATCGGACCTCCCCCCTCCCCAATCAACGAACGACCTTGGCCGAAGGGTGCACACGTACGAGAGTTATGCTTATTTCCCTTTCTCCATCTCGAGGCCTCTGGTGGTAGGAAAAGAGACCTTGACTCATAGCACGAGATTTTCAGGCGATCACCTAAGGCCCACACACCCCCACCCCGCCGACCGGACCCCACTTGCTTAACCAATACTTAAACCGCTACTTCGCTCGGCCGCCGACTATTCACGCAGCATCGACCGTTGGACCCACATTTGATACACATATATATATATATATATATTTATATATACATATACACACATATAAATATATATATATATACGTGTGAACGCGTGCACACGTTTGTATTCCATATTTATACAGACGCGCGTTCGCGCGCGTGTCTTTAACCCCTTTCGCGCGTAAAAATAAATAAATAACAAGTGTACATATAAATCGTGAATTGTGGGTACGAGTGTTGATAGCGATTGATTTTTTTTTTTTTTTTTTTTTGCGAAGGGAGGAAGATTGTGAGGATGGTGAGTCGAAGAGGAAGAAGTGAATGTTTGTAGTATATGTGTAAAAAGGGAAGAAGATCCTGTTGAAGAAGAATTTTTTAGAATTTGACAATTCCAATATTTGAGGGGGGGGAAAGAATTGGAAGGTTGGGAAGTTAAATATCGAGGAAGAAGGAAGATTGTGATTTGTGTCTCTAGAGAGGAGATTGTGAAAAGAGAATCTATATTGAGAGGAAAGTGAGATTATCGAGGATCGATTGAAATCCGTTGGGAGAGAAGGAAAAAGAGGGAAGGGGAAAGATTGTGAACAAAGGATTCACTTAGAAGAGGGAAAATTTGTGAAAATTTGTGTGAATAGAGAGAAAGAAAAATTGTGAACAAGGAATCTATTAAGAAAAAATAATAGAAACAATCCAGAGAAAATCCATTTGTGAACTAGTGTAGAGAATCCATTAAAAAAGAGAAGATATTGAAGAAAAAATAAATAAAATAATTTCTAAAGAAAAGAAAAAAAATTGTGAACAAGAGATAACAGTGTACAGATAAAGTGCAAAGTTGGAAGAGCTTTATTCATTTGAATTTCTAAACGATTCAAGACATTGATCGATAAAAAGGAATAGGGTTTAATTTTTGGATCTGTCAAGAGGAAATTAGAAATTGAAATAATATTGAGGCTGAATAATATACGCGAAGGTGGAAAGGATTGCTGATATTTTCCTCGAGAAGAACGACGTCGTTTTCGTTGGTGAACAGGTAAGCCGTAAGCATCATTATTCCTTTGACGCGTGTCAAATTGCATTGGTTGCGCTATATGAATGAACAAATATGGGCAAATTGGTGAAAAAAAATTCTCATTATGGAAATAGGATTAGAGAAAATCAAATTTCTCGAACTCGACCTAAATTCGTTGAAGATCGAATGAAAACTGGTATTATATATGGTGGCATGTGCGATTAATTTGATCTTATGACCTGATAAATGTTATGTTCGTTGATTTGTAAAGACAGATTCGAGGAACAGGTTCCGTTATACTTTCCCATAGGATCGAGATAAAAATAATTATCTCGAATGAATAATTAAAATTCAAATAAGGTATATAAAAATTAAAATATTTTAATTTCTAGTAATATTATATCTAATATAAACAATAGTATTTATTATTTAAATTCAAATGCAATAAATAAATCGATCGTTTTTATTTTATATATCGTTAATTAAATATATCTTCCGTTTCTTTTTATTATTATTATTTTTTTATTCCACAATGAAATACTCGTTGAATAATGTCCACTATTTGATAATATAACATAATTACATATTATATGATATAATATTACAAGTATTATTCTGAAATTTTTATTATTTTTAAGAATTTTGTTAAAATATTCTAAATAATATATAATAATATTTTAAATACTATTCATTTATATAATTATTATTTTCAAAAAAAATTCATTTGCAGTATTTTATATTACTTAAAAAAAAAATAGATAAAAATATTTATTTACAATTAATCCTTTAAAACAAATTATTTTCTCTATTTCAATATATATTTCACATATATATAATTGGTATACGATGTATTCTGCCTCACTTAAACATGTATTACAATAATCGAATGATTAATTAGCACGTAAAAGTAATAATTGAGACACGAAAAGTGGATTCTGTGGCACGTGAAAGAGAATCAATCGCAAGCACGATCGTGTTCATTATGCATGACTAAAGATATATCGAATATAGAGGATCGAGGATAATAAAATTAAATCAACCTAATAAATATGAATAATGTATAATATATAAATATAATATATATAATAATATAATAATATAATAATAAATATAATATAATATATAAATATAAATATATAGAATAATAAATAAGAATGTTGAAATAGTGAAATGGCGAAAAGAATTGCAAGACGGCGTATAATTACAGTATAATTAGAAACATATTTATAAATATTTGTTTCTAACGATAGAGACAATCGGAAATATTCGGCTGTCTTCGGCAACAGTCGTCGTTGATTGTCAATCGTCGATCAGTAAAAATTGAATTAACGCAACGTGCAGTCCAACTAATGATATTTTGTGAAATATTAATTAGTTTAACTTTATTTAGTTTAAACAACGTCTTTTATGGGATCAAAAAGATAAAAATCATTGTATTTACAGATATATATTGGATTTAACATGGGAAGTTACAATAAAAACGTGGAAAGTTAACCTTAATGAACATAGTGATACTCTTATCCTAATTGAAGTGAAGTTTTCAAATAATCAAATTCAAATTTTTTGATTTCAAATAATTTAATTAATTTAAAAAAGGATCTGCAAATATTGTCAATTGTTATTAAATTATCGAAACAATTCAATGAAATTAATTATCTGGATACAATGTTTCGAGTAATTGTATCTCAATCTGTGTAACTTGATTGTGTATTTTGAATTAAGAAAAATATGACGAACGAAAATTTCACGAACTCATTGTTTACATGCAAACATCTTGCGCTTATCATTCAGATCGAACGTTTCGAGAGAGTTGCAGAATAGAGTTTTACACTTTCGAGGGTAGCCATTCGTGAAATTTTTATTGTGAAACATTGTGAAACGAGTAAAGCCGGTTGTTTGGACAAAAATAATTAGTCGACGATACTCGATCAAACGTGCAGTTTATGGAACGATTTCACGTTACGTCTGATCAGTTAGGGGTGTGTTCTACTTGAGAAAGTAGAAAAGAAGTATTAGTGACATTACTCCGACGTATTTCTCACTTTTTTACTTTCCTTACAATATCGTATCCATTATTATTATTCTTCTTTGCTTTTTTTCTTAATTTTAACTCTTCAGTCATGATTTTTTCAAAACAATAAACTAAATAAATATTTAAGTGTATCCAATCAAAAATTTCACGTATATTTAAAAATATATATACATTTATATATGTTACTAATATTATTATAACATAACTATAACTTAATTTTTCTTATAATAAAATATTATAATATTACAATAGTATAATTACTGATCTTTGTATCACAATTTAAAATTTTTATCAATATATAACATTGCATTATTATCTTTTTGTAAAAATTTTTTTAAAATTTATAACAAAAAATCTGTATAGTATATTAGATCGTCTACAAAAATTTCTCAATTTCGAATTTTTATAATTCAACGGAAAATTTTTAATTGGAAATTTTTTTTCTTTTTAATCATTAGCATTGACACGATTACAGAAAAATAACCAAAAATTTTCACAAATCTCAAAGAAAAAAAAAAATAAATAAAAAATAAAAAAGATCCTCAAGTTGACCAAAACTGTCTAAAAGTCTCATTTACTCTTCCTCTAAAGAAAGATCTTTTTTTTTTTTTTTTGCTTCCTCACAAAAACATTCTCTCGTTCGAAAACGGTGAAAAGTCCGTTCCAAGATTGGTAAAAGTGTCACCGCTTTGCTGGTCATTCCATCAACGCACGACGCGTAATTATTCGTAAACCAATTTCTCCTCCAATTACACCTGTGGCAAGTGATAAGCAGTTGTAAGTTTCGAGGCAAGTTTCGTGGATAAGATTCTGTTCTGACGGAATAAAAGAGGTCAGGCATTCTTTTTCACCGACATTCCTTTCGAATCGTCTAAAATCAGGATGCGCCGTGGCACACTTTTGCTCGAATACAAGAATTTCTTGGTATTTTTTTTTTTTTTTTCTTTTTTTTTTCACGGAAATTCGTTTGTCCGTAATTATCGAGCGAGATCAATTGTGGATCGCGAGAAAACGAAAAGAAAGAAGAGTATCTAGAATCTCCTCCTCCTGTGTTTGCGCATTGTGCACATACAGGTGGATTTCATCTCTTTGCGCTTGGAATTCCATCCACGAATATCGCAGCACGATTTATGAACATGTTTACGAAATTCTTCTTTTCCTCTCCTCTTCTTTTCTGATAATTGTTCCATCATGCGTATTTTTGATGAGAGGAAATAGTTACGTGTCATCTTCTCACTGGATTATCGTTTAAGTTGATTCTTAACTAGAATTGCGAGGGATTCGCAAAGAAGTTAATTCTTAGAGTTCAAAAAAGTAGTTTTACAAATACATGATAACGACATGAAGTCGTTAGATTCGTTCTAAAAATTTGCATGATATAATTGATACTTGTGTAATAATATTATGTTAATTGTTAATCAGATCACGAAATAGGAGCAAGAGAATTTCGTAAAATATTATTCCGATGCATGGAGTTTCTCTCGTTTGTCGGTCCTAGTGACTTTTCGCCCCCGTTTTGAATTTCCCGCGTGTAAATTTCTCCAGAACGAGTAAAAATCCAGGAATTTAATTGCTAATTCTGACGAATGTGAAACTTTGAAAAATTGATGAGTTATAAATTAAATTAATTATAATGAGATTAATTACCGGTTTTTTGCATATATTATATAAATAAACATGATACGCATCGCTGATGCGAATCGAATTAATTTTCATAAAGAGGGATCCTACTTTTCCTTATAAGCAAACTTGTACGATTGATGAACTTGTGATTAACTGTCACACTTTCTGTTTACTTAATTGTTGCTTTGAATTGCGAAATTAATCCACCAATTTATTAAATTTCGGTTCGTATGCATATCTTTGTCTAAAAAAAGTCTTAATTTAAGATTTTTTTCATAAGAAATATTTGTATTTTATTTCAGATTATCACTGAACATTATACACTCAACACTATAAACTATAACATCTTGTATTTAATTCAATAAAAATAAATTTTCTGGTATTGATTTATTTTGTGATATCTAGTTGTAATAAATCCATATTCTCACTTTCAATATTTTTCTTTCTCGTTTATCGCAAAAATTTAAAGACAAAATTCTCAAAACGCTTATTCCTTAAACAAGATTTTAAAATTTATTCACGTGTGCATTTTTACGAAAAATGAATTTAAAATATTTTATTTGTCATTTTCATTTCGAATTTCATCATTATTCTAATTTCAAGACATATTCTTATTATATTTTAGAAAAATATATATAATTTATTTTAAAAAAGGAAAAAAAAATTGCTTAAAAATTAATAAATAAATACATTCCGTATTAGTAGTTAATGGTCAACGTGGCGCTAGTGTCGCGTCGTTGTCGCGTCTTCGTATTATTAATCCACTGCTATACGTATGTAATAAAAATTGATGTTTCTCTGTAATTTTACAAATTATTTGTAATATAAAATTTTCCAGTTAGTCTATAATTGTTTAAATTTCATCATAAGTTCTAAGAAACAATTCCTTTTTTTTTTTAACAAGCTAATTGCACCTCGTTTTCCACGAAAAAGTAAAAACCGTATCAAGCACTCGCCTGGTAACAGTTCCATTTGACAAGTGATACAGACACAAGAAGTTCAGAACAATCCTGATGTACAATTATCGCGTAATTTATCGTATGATTTGACGAAATACTTTTATCCTTCGTTGTTGCAGTTAAACAAGTTCTAAATCTTTTGCTATCGTACAAAATTTTTTGCTATCAAGAGTTTATCTTTACTTTGTCGTGTATTTATCGAATCAAATAATTAAAAAAAAAATATTTTCATTGTATTTATCATATTCGAATATATCGTTTCGTGTTTATTTCACTAAGAATTTGATGTTTTGAATGGTGACTTAATGCTATAAATAATTTGAAATAAAAAATTTAAGGCAATTTGATTTCTGATTTTTTTTTTTTGCGAATTTTATTCGTAAAAACTAGATTTTTGTTCCTAGAATATAAAAAATTTTTTTCTTTTTATCCAATCTGCATGGCCAATCGCTCGATATCACGAATATTCAAAGATTATGCAATCCATTAAACGAAATATTTGGTACAAGGCCGCTGGACCATTTTTAAAACTTACTCTTTCCACTCGAGAAGGTAACGAGTTTCTTCGAAACGTATAAAACAAACTGGATTCTCCGGTTCTTTGCTTGATTTGTTATTCTCAATTAAAAAAATATTATATAAATATATATATATATATATCATATTGAATATGATATTTTCGTTTAATTTTTAAACAACAATTCAGAATGAATCGATATTTTTGTATTAGAAAAAAACAATAAATAGTTATTGTTTCGAATAATTCTTTTCTTATTTGCAAATTAATTATAAGTAAACGAGATTTTAGAAAGTTGAATGAAGATTTTAAAAAGAAAGTTGAATGAAATATTTTTTGTATATCTATATTTTTGATAAATCAAATCAATGAAGAAAAATATATTGTAAATATAAAAGTGTACTTAAAAATTTTAATAATTAATCTGTTTTGGGATAAAAGAATTTGACTTCATAATTTATATAAAGCCACGAATTTGTAAATTATCATCCTTAACTATAACCAAATCAATTAATGTAAATTTGATAAATTTAAATCAATTCCAATAAATACCCTGTCACAAGACGTATAACAATTTCTATGATTAACTGCAGATGGAACTCTTCCAAATTAATTGTCATTGAAAATACAAAATTTTTGCACGTAATTTTGCATTATAACAAGAATCAATTTACAAAAAAATTCTCTTTCCTTCCTCAGATTTATTATTATTATGCGTGAAAAGATCTTTTGCCACTTAAATTTAAATTTAAAAACGCGTAAAAGACAACGTTTCCTAAAAAAAAAAAAAAAAAAAAAAAGAGATTCTCGAAAGTTTAAAGATTCCTCTCTGATCATATTTCATTCAATATGTATACCGTCTTTTCACCCGTTTCGCGAAACTTTCGAAAAAAAAAAAATTTCTCGATACGTACGATTTCTTAGAACGTGTCATAAGAAATCTATGAAGGCCAGGGGAGGGGGGAGGACAAGCAAATTTCTTCAATCGAACGTGAAACCTTTCACGTTCGTTATAAAAACGAGATAACAAAAGTGGAATGTGTTCTAGTGTTTGCCATTTTGAACTTTGAATATTAACGATACAACGAGTAGCGTGTATAAAGGAGCAAATATATTTCCAATAATTAACTGTCTTAACAAGAACACGAAGAAACTGCAATTTTTTGAAACCTAAAACAACGTTTACGATGTTTCCAATTGCCATGAAAATAAAAGATCCATGACAATGAACTTGTGGAGAAAATACACGCAAAAAAGAAGCTATTATTCGAGAAGCTACTACTTTCTTCTGTTAAAATCCATCATGATAAATGGAATAAATAAATAAATAAATAAATAAATAAATAAATATATATGTATGTGTTCGTGAGACATTTTTAAAGATATTATAATTTCATAGATTGAAACAGATATAAAAGTTGGTGTACAAAAATGGTTAAGGTTTATTTGTCAAATTATGACCAAACTGAAGTTTGCGTTGAATAGCTTTGTCTTTGTTTAACTTTGTCCAACTTCAATCGATAAAGAAACCGCTTGACATTTTTGCATATCAATTTTTGTGCTTGTTTTTTTGATTTTATTTCTAAATGTTTCACACATGTATCGACAAAATATATTTAAATTTCTATATATATAAGGAATTATTATAAACTTGAATGTTTTAAAAAAAATACAAATATTTAATTATATTTATAATAAATTTATATAAATATATATATATTATGTCATGAAAAGTTGATGTGTAAATAATTAATTATATAATATAAAATCGTGTAAAATTTAATTTTAATAATTTAATAGATGATTAGATTTAATTTCTATTATGTAAGAAGGTAATAAATGATCAATTTATCACTTATTTCATACATTTTGACAATTTATTATTTAACTACTAACTGTTACAACGAATTGATTTAACTATCTTATGAAAGATGATATATAGAATGTAAACAGTGGAATTAGTTATGAAGATGTTCATTCAGTGTTGTAATTGCACGATCAGTCACGATCGATCGCAAAACTGATCAAATGATCAGTGTTTCTCAAATCCTTTTTGAGCATTTTGCAAACATTTTGTTAAAAATTTTATTCAACGTATACATACACATTTATATATTATATATTCAACAAATGGTTAATCGAGAAACGGGCAATTCATTGGATAATGGATGCATCGAAAAATATGATAAATGATGGTAAAATTCATTTTGATTTACGAAATACACGATTTCAAGGGATTTCGAATCATGAAATTTTTCCAAGAAAAGGAAATAATAATAAATGATAATATTCGCGATGAAAACATTTTAAAGCGAAACCGCAACAACAAGATTGGGAAACACTGTTGCAAATGAAAACCAAGGATAATTCGCGATAAATACAAATGACAGTTTAATGCAATCGTCCGTTTCTTTCCAGAAGACGTAAAAAGGTGATTAATGACGCGGAGTAATGCGATCTCGTATTTTCGACTCGCTCGAAATAGATCGAATTCCAAAACAAACTGGCGCTCTTCAAACGCTCTTGAACGCTTATCTCTATTTACTATACACGCGTGTTTTTCATCGGTCGATAGCATTAACATTCCAACTCCGCCTGAAGAATCGTTCTCTCACCTTCCCTTCCTGATTCATTCTCAGTCAAGGTAAACACTGTTTGTTTCGTTTTAACAAAGTATGGACGCGTATAATCGTCTCCTTTATTCCTTGGTTAGTTATCCGATGAATGGATGGCTTCAATAAAGATGGATTATCGTTCACTTGGATCGAAACGATTTCTTAAATTATGCACAAATGATGCATCGAATCGACGAGGTTGGCATAGATTCGAAATAATTTATATATACATATTTGCATTTTCATTTCTTTTTATCGTAAAAAAAACATCATATTGAATTGTTGCTTAAATTAAAATACACATATTTTTTTTTTTACAACACGAATATTCAATTGATTCTTAGATATACACAAATAATTGGCAGATTATCGTCCCTCGATCATACATTTCGTACGAACGAAAGATATGATGCAAAACTTGATCAGGTAGCTAATAATCGAGGTCATCGTGATACCTGCGAGACGAAAGTGAGAAGAGGAGAATCGGTGTCGTTTGTCAGGAATGATTGAACGATAAGTATGAGTTAAGTTTCTCTCGTTTCTCATGTGCGTATGTGCACTCGAGGAACAAGTACCCTTGAAACTTCGATATCACTTCTTCGAGATCTACTATCTTGGAAATAGAAGTTGAAGAGCGAATTTAAGAATTATACCACGTCTCGATCCACGAGAGTAAATTTTCTGAAATAATTTTCGTAAGAATATTCGAACAAAATTTTTTTTTTAGAAACGAAAGAAAATTGTTGTTATTTAAAAATTTCTCTAATTCGTAATAATAAATTTGTGTGGCTTTTTGCGCTATAATAGCGAATATCTATTGACATCTTATATTAATAAGTTTCCGTGTTTCTCTTCTGCGCGCAACAAACGATCTTTCTAACTGCGCATGCGCATTTATGCTTCTCTCAGTTTTTCTCTCGTTTCTTCGACGATCCTAACCTCATCGTTCAATCTTGGCTCGTGAAATTCACTCGTATAAATATATATAGATATATATATTAATATGGCCGCGTTTTTCGTCAAATTTCTATCCGGCTGTTCGAAAATTATCGTCGATCGACCAATCAGTGGCTTCGCTCCACCGCCATTTTATTTTTCGGCCTCGCTTTTTAGTTAAAAGAACACTTAATTCCGTGTTCTTGCTTCTTTGGAGAAAATCAATGGATCGTTTATTTTCACTCGTTTTTAAAAAATTTCTTTCGATATTCCAAACTCTCGTTTATACTTGAAATATATCGTATAAGACAGTTCTCATCTTTCTGATACATCGATAATTCTTCCTTCTACCGTATGCCACGAAGAGAAATATTTCGAGCATATTCGATACAAGGACAACAAAATACAAAATACAAGAATTGTCAAACAATCGAAATTGACAAAGACATAGCGTCTACTCTTTCATTAAATTAAATTAAATTAATTTCCACCTTTCCAAAAATTCTCTTTATTACCTATACCAGAAATTTTTTCTAACCATGTACCGTACTCTGTGCGCGCCAATTTCCCCAGAAACTCGGAAGAAAGATGAGGAGAAAGAGAAAAGTAAAAAAAAAAGAATTCAAAGATGGCGGAAGGAAGAGGAACGGAACCGGCTACATGAGCTCGTCGACAACGTATGAGATACGAGACGAGGTAAAGGTCGATCGGCGTTTAACCGGATCGACGACCCACTTACCCACTAAACTCTAAGCAAGCGAGTTTTAGACACGTTCCCGATGGGCATCATCCTCGTCATTCAGCCGTCATCATCGGCCACCGGT